>NW_015386584.1:1686509-1789843 GCF_001527695.2 Protobothrops mucrosquamatus | reverse complement strand
GAGAAAAAAATATTCTATAGGCAATCTTTCTTGTGTTACTCTCCCCTCCACAAAGCAAAGAGATTGTAGAGAAAGGGATTACAAGGGAATAAGCAGGCACACAATGGGTACTACACCAAGCTATTTGCAGAGTGTACTTACAGCTGGCGGTACCAGCACATTGGTATTGATGCATATTCCCCATTGGGTGCCTGCTTATTCTTTTGTAAGACAAATTCTTACTAATTATTCATAAATCAGTAAGTGGGAAATCATGTGATTGTGACTATGCTTTCCAATTTGAAACTGACAAGACTAATTAGTTTTTTACATTATTTTGCCTCCTAACAACTTCCCCACTCTCACCCTCAGGGTGAACATTCCAAAGGCTGGGGGAATTATTAGGAGAAAAACAAAAGCAAAAGTTATAAAACTTATTAGTCTTGTCAGTTTCAAACTGGAAAGCACAGTTATGGTCACATGATTTCCCATTTAGTGACTGCTTCACTTATTAATGGAGTTATTGGTCCCAACTGTGGCTGCTAAATGAGGAATACCAGTATTCCCATCAACCTTTTGTTACTTATTGTTGACTCTGTTTAGGAACAGAAACCCTATACAAAGAGAAGCTACATGCAAAGCATCTCCAAACTTGTGTCCTCCACACTATTTGGGACTACAACTTTGAAAAAATCCATTAGAACACTTTCTTTTTCGCCTGTCAATCAAAATCCAATGATCTCATTCATCAGGCAACCCTAGAGAGGGTATTCTCAGTAAAAGCGCTGCAGTTGTGGAATTTCCTTTTTGTTCAGTTATGGTTGGCACAGAGCCTTAGGAGATTTTAGTGCCAGTTTAAGACATTTACTCAGTCCTTTGTTTAAATTTAAATGTACTGTGCCACATTTATTGTTTTGTATTCTGATTTTCACTTGCAATGCTTACTGTTATTTGATTCACATCTCAAGTAATCAAAACATACTCTGAAACACTTATTGTTGAAACTTTTATTATTACTAGCCAGGGAAAAAAAGGAAAGGAAACTAAATTTGAACGTTCTCTCTATGATTCCCCCTACCTTTCTAAAAGGGACCCCTTCCTATTTGTGTGAAGAACAGCCTGGATCCAATTTAAAAATATGATTTTGCTCCTAAATTACCAGTTAAGTAGAATCAGTTTACATGTTTTCCAAAACAAATTCAAAATTTGCTAGAATTCTCATCTTTCTGAAATATGCCCAAAGAGCTACAATCTGATATACAATCTGTAACAAATATATGTGCAAGTAAAATGTTATAACAGGGGCTCTATGTGTGATAAAATACGAGTAACACGTTTTATGAGTTCTTGCAAAATTCAGAACAGAAACAGGGCTTTGGAATGGCTGTCCTAGTGAGGTTGCCCACTTCCTGCAGCTGTCTGGTTTGAATAACTAGTTATTGCCATATGGGCAGTCAGAAACTCCATCTGTGTTTCCAAAACATGCTGTGCAAGGTTACATTACCTCAGCATTGGCCTAGTGGAATGGAGAATGCATGAAACAAATGAACTGGTGGTGTCAGACTTCAAAAGTCTAGATGCATGAATGTTTTCTGAATCTTTTTTTAAATAAATACTGTCGTATTAATTCTCTTACTCTTTTCCTTATTTACAGTTCCTATGATTGCTCATTTCTTGGTTCATTTGCAGACAGTAATCTGGATCAGGTTCTCTATAGTAGTAATAATAATAATCTAAGAAAGCATTAGAGATCATAAGAAAATATAAGATTTGAAATTTGAAGTTGAAAGATTATGGCATAAACTGGTGTGGTGTTCCCAGTAGCTATTGGCACTCTGGGTACCAAATGAAACAATCTTGGACAGAACTTAGAAAATCTGTGCATTGACAACATTTTCATCTGCCATTTACAAAATGCCACAATGGTTGGATCCACACTTATATTACACTGATGATACATTGTGACATCCTAGTTTGTGGGAAGAACTTGATGCTTATGAAGGCCAATACTAGCTAAAGAACTGGCAGCTGTGATTTTATATTGTTGTGCATAAAATAATCATCTGATAACAGATTTTTGGAGCTCTTTTGCTTGTGTTTGCTGCAACAGTAAAAACGTCAAAGTGGAATTATTGGAACAATTTTATATTGATGTCCAAAGTTACTGAATTAAGTATGTGTCACGTTGCATTAATTTAGTGTATGATGTTACCTACAGAAACAAAGAATTAAATTCAGCCAATAGGTTCTCCAGAACTGAGATGGCTTTCACCTGTACAGCCAAAGTTTCATTTCAACAGAATGGGTATGCCTGAAGTTAACGAAGAACTGTGATCTGTCATGATAGGTCTAATGAATAGCCTGTGTGCAGTAGACTGTTTTCTGCAGCTGAAGCATCACATTGTGTTGAACCACGGAGATTTGCACCATGGGAGTGATTTGCCCTGAACAGAAGTGGAGGATGGGTTTTAACTGTCTCAAATGGCACCCGATTTCCAGAAATTGCAGAAAGTTCTCTGTTTATTTTAACAAAATAATACTGCTGTTCTGTGATTTAAAGGCAAGAAGCACTTTATCAGAATGTTTTGAAACATGCAACTTGATGACAAATGCTGTTGAAGCAAAAGACTTCTTTAAAATTGGATCATGTGGGTTTTTTTTCTATTCCATCTTCTTGAAAGTTGCAAAGAAGACAGCTTTCCAGACTTCAGCTCTCAAAGTTTAACTTTACCTCTTAATTTTAACAATGGTTTCTTTGAAACAAGAAAGTTTTAGAACCACTGTTTTTGAAAATTAAGCAAATGACAAATGACATCAGCTGTGCTTTTGTCAACAAATGCAAAAACTTCTGAACAGTTCCTTCTGACCTCACTATAGAAGGAGAAAGCAATTGCATGGCTGAGTCTAGAACAGGGCTTTTCAACCAGTAGTACGGGTACCACCTGTGGTACATTGGCACCTGTCAGGTGGTACGCGACCATCCTAGCAAAGTGGTAGCGGGGGAAGGGAATGAGAGCGCCGCCGGGTGGGCAGGCAGGTGTCTTGCTCGGCTGTGCCTTGGGGGGCACTTTTTTCAGTGCCATTGTAACTTCGAACAGTCACTAAGCAAACTATTGTAAGTCAAAGACTACCTGTACTTTAACACTTTTTTCCTTTTTTGGGGAGGTCATCATGTTTTTGACACCTTGCTAGGCGACTGGTGGTACTCGGATATTGCCATATCCTAAAAGTGGTACAATGGGTGAAAAGGTTGAAAAGCCCTGGTCTAGAATATCTAGTATTCTTTATAATGAGCAAGCCAGTATAACATACCCTACTCTAATATTTCTAACATGTATTTATGTTTATAGAAACAAAAATATTAATAATCTATCTTATTTTAGACAAGATGTAAATAATATGGCTATATAATCTTTGAAAATTGTTCCTAAAGAAGTTCATCTGATCTCACAGAGGTAAAACACCTATCTGCTATTCATTAAAGTGTACTCTTTTTTTTGCCCAGACTTTCATACAAGCAGCACATCCTCTTCAAGCAGATTTTTTTTACAGGCTGGCATGAAAGCTTTTAAATAACTACAAGAGATGTGTGCTCATTTGAGGTCAAAAACACTTCTTCCAAATCACCTTGAAAGTACACAAACTTTTAGTAAATAGTAAAAGCAAAACATGAGCGATGATAAAGCATTTAAATACAGAATAAAGATACCACAAACCAGTATAAATTAGGGGTAAATTAAGAATGAGTTGTAGTTATTCAGCCCAGGTGTTCATTTGTGATGAGATTAAACCAATATTGGCCCCTCTGGGAAACATTTTTGTGAATTAGTAGTCATTGGTAATAAGGCTCTTTCTTGCCTTCCACATAATGTATTGATAACAGTTCTAATAAAAACAGAAAAGCTCCTTGCTCCAACAAATCTTAGAACCTGGGCAGATTTTAATGTAGACAGAGTTTGATTTCATGTTCTTTGTGTTGCATTTATGAGATGCATTAAGGAATAATAGAAAATATGCTTCATAAAATTGTTTGTAAATAAATATATGAAACTCAAATACTTTGGCCACCTAATGAGAAGGAAGGACTCACTGGAGAAGAGCCTAATGCTGGGAAAGATTGAGGGCAATAGAAGAAGGGGATGACAGAGAATGAGGTGGATGGATGGATGGAGTCACTGAAGCAGTAGGCGTGAACTTAAATGGACTCCAGAAGATGGTATAGGACAGGAAGGCCTGGAGGAATGTTGTCCATGGGGTCGCGATAGGTCAGACACAACTTCGCAATTAACAACAACAACATATTGCTATTTATACTGCTTTATAGATTCCTCTAGAACACTTTGTTTTAGGATTTGGCATTCTTGGATCATTCATAAAATACTATTTTGGCTCCATGAATAAATTGTGAGGTTAGCAGGATTCAGAAGAAAACTAGCAACATAGGATCCTAAAATAAAATCTTAACTTGATGTGGCTAAAAAGTCGAGCATCTTTAGCTCTATGGGAGTGGTTCTCAACTTGTGGTCCATGGACCACTGAGACCACAGGGGGTCTCAAAGGTTGAACAAATGTTACGATTAAAATCTTGAGTTAAGTCTTGGTGGTTCATGACTATGGTTCATGATCACAAAAGATATTTAAAAGGGGTCCTTGGTGAAGAAACAGTTGAGAACTACTGTTATACTGCATTGGGAATAATACAGCTTTTTTCATCTGCTTTCAAAATCAACTCATTTATTTTCAACATTTATATATTGCTTGCCATGCAAATCTTTCTTAAGTGTTAAACAAGAGTGGAAATGCAACATAAAATGACTAAATAAATAACACATAAAGTTATATAATCATAGCCATACCCTGTCAAGTACAGGAATACTATCATGAAAAATAAGGATAGGAAAAAAATGCCTGAAGTGTAATTATGTTGCTATATATATCAGAATATCAGGAAGAGGGAAACAGTACCTTCTGTTTCATTTGCGCTATGTATTGTATGTATTGATTTTTAAATATATGGAAATAAAGCATGCGTTCAAAACTAGCAAATCATAAGTGCATAATGCTCTGAAGACACCTCATAAATCAAATAGGAATTATGGATTGCTAATACACTAGTACCATTGTGGAAACAAAGTGATTAACAATCACAAAGCTGTTGCAAATTTCAGTGGAAAGAAGTTCTTAAATATTAGAAATACAGAAAAATCAATATGAATTTGAAAATAGCAACTCTTATTAAAATATTTTTTTAATTCACAATCTAATGCTTCCATAAATTATAAACAGAACTGGCTGCATAATTCATTGCTGTCTTTTTTGTTTTATATTGTTTCTCATAAACACGAGATTTTGGCAAACTTCCTTTGTTACTATAATTGAGGACATTAATCTAGCTTAAAATGATTCATCTATATCTCTTATAGGAGGTTATTCCCAAACACATTTTTTGCTCTTTCAGGTTTCTTTACAGAAAGAAAATCAATGTACCTATCAATCTTAATTCATTATACACAGTGGTATATACCATGAAATATGTGTTCCTCGTATTTCTTTACATATTTCTCAAACTTTCTTACACAGTGATAAAAAGTAGCTCATAATTTTCCGGTTGAGAGAAAACAGTCATGGGAGTACAATATCAGTACATTGGATGAAAATGAGAAATAACATTTAATGCTCACTCTTTTACAATTCTATCATTGAGAAATGTATGTCTGTACTCAGTTTATTGTATTTTACTTTATTTAAAAATATTTTATAAAGTGAAAAAGCCTTAATGAAAAGATGGGTAAGAATAAAAAGTAATATATGAAACTATATGGAAGAGGTGAAAGCAAGGGTCACCTTGAGGAATGAAAGGCTGTTGAGAAGAATATTGTTGATGTAAACTAGTTTTAGATGTTTTCTTTTTCTTACCTTATGCCTTTGTTTTGGATGACTATTTCATTCTTCCTTCTACAGTCTGCATAATGTCGCTTATTCCAAAAGTGAATTATGTGGTGGATCTATATGTATGTGTGCATATATGTGTGTTTATACACACAAATACACACAGATATACTGTATATATACATATAGTGTGTGTCTTAAGTGTTTCTTTACGATGCACCATCAGCCCAAAATATGGGAAGAAGAAATCTTTTGCCTGTATCAGCCCAATCTAGGGCTATCCCCAGGCAGCAGTCACTACTGCAACAATCATTTTTATATTAATGATGAGAGCTAAGTAGCTCGAAATAGCTATACCAGTCTCCCTTTAACTCTTTGTTAGCAATCCAAATTTAACATATAGTGTGTGTGTATATATACACGCATGCAGTACATACATAACTATAACACAAACAATTGTTTACATTATCTTCCAACTACCATTTGATTGACAAGCTGCAGAAGAAATTTGCTAGTTAGTTTAAACTACAGCTTTTCTATAACTATTATTCAGGTATTGTCGTAAGATTACAAACCAAGCAGTGCTTAAATTGTACCTTCCTGATTTGAGTGTCATAGGAGACTTTTGGTATATAAGAATTCAGGAAGGTTTGGGGTTTTGTTTTATTTTTTTGCTTAAGCTCATAATAATTCACTGAAACATATGAAATGAACAGTGGTAATACAGCCCAGTGGTAATACAGCCCAGTGGTAATACAGCCCAGCAGTCCTTGATTTACATCTATTCATTTAGCAATCACTCAAAGTTACAATGGCACTGAAAAAAGTGACTTGAAGTTGCAACTAGTCCTTATACTAATGACCATTTCAGCATTGCAGTGGTCATGTGATCAGAATTCAGGCATTTAGGAACTGGGATGTATTTACAATGGTAGTAGTATCCCAAAGTCATGCAGTCATCATTGGGACATTCTCAAATGGCTTCTGACAATCAGTCAATGGGGGAAACTGGATTGGTATAATGCCTGCATGATTCATTTACATACAGTGATTCACTTAACAACCATGGCAAAAAAGACAGTGAAATAACACATGTCTCATGTAACAACTGCCTTGCTGAGCACTGAAAATTTTGGTCCCAATTGTAGTTGTAAGTTGAGGACTACCTGTACTACTGGTTTACACCAATAGCCAATTGCTTTCTGGTTCACCATTTTTAGATAGATGAAATAATAAAATAGAATTCAGGACTGATACTTCAGGCATTATTAAATGAACTTTTTAAATAATGGTATCTATTCTGATCTTTAGAAAAATATATTCTAAGCATGTTGCAAGCAAGGCTACTTTATCATGCATGGTAAAAGTTCACGATGTATTGTCTCATGAACAACCATTCCTATATATTTGTTTAACAAACATTGATATGGAGAAAACCCACCAAGAAAGCAAAAGGTTCTGTGGCTGATTTTCAGCAGCTTAGCCTGGAGTAGTTCTACAGTTCCATTTGATATACAAATGATGTCAAGACCCTTTTTGCTGAGATGCCGTGTAAACAATCTAGAGTCTATTCTGAATGTTGAGTTCATTATACCATAAACTCCTCAGTAGATAGGAATGGAATGATTTCAAGTGTCACTTTTAAAAGTATACCAAAGTTAAATATAAAAATTTGTTTTTCTTAATTCTGCATTGGTTAAAAAGCTATGCAATTTGGAAAAATAGAGGAAGTAAAACAGAAGTTAAGATAAAGAAATATGAAATTTCTGCATTTTGTTTGGCTTGGGGAAATATTAAATGGCTTTTTTTAAAGAATGAATGTAAAAGTCACTTTTTAACTAGAATTTTGCAAGCCATTATTTTTTTTTAACTACAAACTAAATTATAAAGGAGATAATGCTTATAATTAAACCAGACAATGGTAGACTCAATTTTTGCTATACAGTCTACAGACTGACTCTTTGAGACACTGACTAAGGAATGCAGTATTCATAATCTTGATAGAATTTCATGTTATGATTGAACTTCTCTGGCTTCTTTAGTATTAGTGCCCTGCTGATTTCCCTGGTGCCTTCATATGCAGAACTTATGGGAAACATCTGGCACTGTCTTTTTGATCAGATTATTTGGTTAAACAATTGAGCAGCTGCCTTCCATTTATTTTAACAATGTCACTTACTGTACATTGATTAAATGGGCTTGAATTACCGTACTTGCAGAAAAGAAAAAAAGGTTGATTTCTAAAAATTATATTAAATAGGAAAAAACTAACAAAGATGCCTAATGTATATTTGTATATACATAGTAAATATTACAAACTAATCCATTACAACATTGAACATTAAATATTACTAAAGGTAGCAATTCACAGTCAGACTAATTGTATGCTTTTTTATCTTCTTCCTTCCAGCTATCATTAAATCCTATAATAAAACAAAGCAGATTTTTTTAATCACAAAAGGATTTTTCTGATTAGTTCATTCTTGAAATCATTTTCACAAAGCAGTTGAACTCCTTAAAAACAAATCTAAAGTTACTTCTTTGCTATGTATTGCAAAAAGTTACACTTTTTAAAAAAAAACACTGTAAAAACATATCAGCATTATCAGTATATAAGGCACAGTGGTTGTTAGGTGGATCACCATGTGACTGTATCTGGTTTTATGACCTTTTTTGCAACCATCATTAGGTAAATACCACAGTAGTTAAAGAAGTCTTTTCCCCAATGAGCATGTCTTTATTTGCTGAAAACCAGAAGTAAAACCTGAAAACCCATAAAAAAATGCCAAAAATCATAGTTAGGTGACTGAGGGATGCTACAAATGGCCCTAATGCAAGCCAGTTGCCCAAATGCAGTCACCTGACTATGGGATTTGTGTGTATCTATCAGAACTTTGAAGATGGTTGTAAGCAATTCTGGAGAGAGCCTTCATAACCTTGAAGGGTCGCTAAACAATCAGTTGTTTAGTGATGACTACTTATGGTTCCCTTTCTTGTTAAATAGATTGAAGGGAAACTCATCCAAAGCCTTGTAGGCAGTTTCAAAGGTTTTTCAATTTCAGTCTTAAAAGAGGAAGTGCAAAAAGATCACAAATTAAAAAGGTCCATCAAAGGGTGCATTTATGGCTTGGAGTACGATGTAACCTATGACTCTCGGTTGATCATAAGCAGCTACAAAATGTTAATTTCTACCATCTACTCACAAAAATCAGCTGTTGAGGAATACCTATGGGCAATCTCCAGATTTCTCTTTGTTTCAGAAAGTCTGGATTTCATATCTAGTTGCCTTTTGGCCCTTATGCCCCCACAATCTACCCAGAATGGAGAAAAATAATGGCATTACCTTGTCTTGCCTCACTGAATGTCCATATCTTCCATAGATGTAAAAGCCACTAATTGTTCAAAGGGTTATATGATGCTATACCCATGAAGATCATGTGTGAATCCTGCCATCAAAATTTGTAAAAATAGTTTTATTAAATTTAATAATTTCATACGTTTGTTTGAAAAAAAAAACCTTGTAAATTTTTTACTCAGGATGCTTCAATTTTTTTGCTAGAGAATGAGATTTTAATAGTTTAAAAGTGTTTAATAAGATATAACTTTTTGGCAAGTTAAAGAATAACCAGTTTTGCCTCTTACCATGTTTGAAACCTGGCATTTAGGATACATTTAATTAGGGAGACATAGACTACTGTATGAACATCAGTTGATTGATTGATTGTGTGCCATCAAATCAATGCTGACTCTTTGTAAATACATAGATGGATCTTCTCCAGAATACTTTGTCTCCAACCTGGGTTGAGAGAGAGAGAGACTGGTCCAGGGTCAACCTGATTATTATATTAATCTTACTATATTATATGTTCCTTAATTTATCTATTCTAGTTATTTGCATGTTGTATTGGATAGGCAATAGCCTTTCTAACTACAACAGAGCCAGAAGGTAAGTTACTTATTTTAACTTTGAAGTTAAAATAGTTTCTGTAGAATTTATTCAGTGAAATAAAAATGTGTTCAAATATAGTATATGTTAGAGATATGGGTTACCTGCAAGCATGATAACAATGATAGCCATTGAGAAGTCATGCTTAACAGTCTTCTACAGTCAAGAAATGGGAGGAGATGTTCTGCAAATTTTTACTCATACTGTTTCTATATATGTCTAGTTTCCTCATGTGCTTGTTCTGTTGCAATTTCATATGTACTGTATATGCATACATACATTTGGACCATCATCAGTCATTAGCCATAAAGATAGTGTCTTTTGAACTTCACTTTATATGCGTATATATAATTGTCTCTCTGTTTTGTAAGCTTTCAGTAAAATCATATTTTCTATTAAAGTGTGATTGTCAGGAATCAGAAATGTATGTTTAAAGTCAAAGCTTATAAATATCTTTTTTGCTGAAGAAATGAAAGGTGTTCAAGCATGAGAAATACTGAAATTATGTTATGACATTATTGTCATAATGTCATTAATAATGTCATTATTCATTAATACTGTTATTGTCAGCAAGTCTGTTGTTGCAAGTCTGTTGGCCTTAACAATGACTGGACAATTTCCATATACAACTTGTATTGTAGAAATTGCCACGAAATGAAAAAGTTAATGAAAGGTTACATTTAACAGGTTAGGATATGCAAAAATGAATTGACTGCTAACTGGAATACATAGTAGTGTAATTAAACAACTGATTTATTGCAAATTCACAACAATTCACTTTCCTACTAGGCTTCATACTACTATTTCAAAATGAATTTCTTCTTGAGATGGTAATAGTTTATATAAATTAAAAAGGGTAATACATTGTTCTAATTCTCTTATTTCCACATAAATACTGGAAAATACACCGTTATGAAAAAGAACACTTATAGCATATATTGTAAATTCAAATGAAAAGTCATTAAGTAGTTATTGGTTGGCGTGGGTAATGCCCACTTAAATTATTTCAGGAATTTTGTGTTGCTAATAAGAGCTTCCTTTTAGACTAAGCCTGCCAACTGCAACTAAGCCTGTGTAGGCTGACAAAGTACATTCCTGGCTGTATCAGAATATAGAGAGTTAGACTGCATTGCATTCTCAGTGGTTGTTTTAGATGAGATTTTGTTTGTTTTTATAATCAGGATAGATTTTATATTTTATTGCATTAGAGACAATGTACCGGTATATTTATTTTTATTTTTATTTACTGAGGTTATATCTAAATTTCCAAAGACTACTTTAGGACTGAAAAGGCTGTAACAAACAGGAATACTCTCTTTCACTTCTACATTCTCTGTGTGTGTCAGTGATCTATATAGACTTTCTGGTTGGCCTACGCAGACAAAAGTGTGTGGCTTTGACATGTAGTCTCTAGATTAGATCTCTTAGCTTTTATAAATAGCATGAGCATGCTGGGATAAAATTGGACATTGGTTCCACCTGTAGTACATTGCCCAAAATTTCCTTAAATTGACTGTTTTTATTTCTTGCCACTATCAGAAAATGCTGCATGTGGCACTGGTAAGGCTGTTTATCTGGTCTACATCTTCTCTATATTATGAGGTATGATGTGAAAGCTTCAACTGATCAGAGCCATAATGGGTAGTAGAGGCACATCTATATATTTAAGAACCCAACTGTTGATGCCTGCAGTATATAAAAGATTATGATAAGGAATAAAAAAGTAAGTATTAAACAGTATGACTGGATGAATGGGAGGGTGAGTGGGAGGAGGTAGGAAAGGAAAGGAAAGTTTTGTTTTTCTGTGAAACAAAAGAAGGGAGAAGGATTAATAGAGTTGAATGAAGATGGCTTATTTTTGTGAAAAATAGATGAATACATGTAAGGCAGTGAAGATGTAGATCTAATTATGAATGAAAAGGCTAAGAAAATATAAATTAGTGTCATCTAAGCTGTTATGGGCATGTATAAAGACAAAATTCATAAGTTAGTTGATAGTTACTTATTCTGTTCTAGTGAATGGTGATAACAGAAGAACCAATAAGGAAATTTGTGCGATATTCTAAATGAATGTGATTTGTAGGGATAAAAATTATTCTGCTAGGTGACATGAAATGAGGGAGTAGAAAAAACCCCCCAAAAAGAAGAAATTTCAATGGTCTGTTTCATATAATTATTTGAAGCATAATGTAGTCACATGTATTGAATATATTGAAAAATGAATGATGTGGTTGCCTAGTGGTGAAGATGCTCGCTTCCCACTCAAAAGGTTGAGAGTTCTCTCTTAGGGCATAAAGAAAAAAATGCTGTGAACTCTGTACGGTGTCTGGAAGGGCATCCGATCAGTAAACGCTCAGCTCCATCCAGTCACCCAAACTCTACCCAGAATTAAGGGATTACAGGATTGTAAAAAGGGATGTTTTTACTGAATATGTGAAAGAGACAATCAAAGAGTGACTATAAATCTAAAGCATTATTTAACTATTTCAAAAATGGATTTAAAGAGAAATGAATGTAGAAGAGAAGGATTGAAGTAGAACAAGAGTGAAAATAGAATAACAGTAGGACAAGAAAATATGTGTCTGGAATGAAAAAATAAACTGAAAATAAATTGAAAATAAATTATAGTTCTAGCAAAATGAGTGAAAATGTAAGGAAAGAGTTGGGAAAGATGTTTGGAACATAAAGAAAATAATTACATGAAAGAGTGGCACAGAAGAATGTAAAGCTGTGATAATGTGAAGTACAAAAGAAGGCTAAATGGAATAATAAAGAGTCTGGATGAGAAAAATGCATGCAAGGGAATAAGAGTGTAATATAGTTTTTAATATATAGAGAGATAGTTGTAAAGAATGTAGTCAAATAATACTACAGGCCATCTAATCAAACAGAGAAAATAGATGAACTTTTTGCTAGTTAGTTAACTAAGGCATATAGGAAACACACCACACTAGTAATGGGGCACTTTAACTAACCTGCCATCTACCTAACCTGCACTTAGTGGAAGATCAAACAAATCTAGCAAAATTACAGAAGGGAATAAGGGGGGGGGCAGCCATATTGGACTAAATTCTCACTAACAGAGATGAAATGAAAGAAGGCATTGAAGCTACAGGAACCTTGGGGGAGAGTGATGATGCAATATTGGAATTGGAATGCTATTGTCATTGGATGTTCTTGCTTGACAGCTATGCAAGGACAATCAATAGAACACAGTCAAATTAGTGTCTTGGACTTCAAGAGACCTGATTTCAATAAATTTCGAGCTTGAGAAAGATTTCATGGAAAACAACCCAAGAACATGGGAAACTTTGAAAAGTGAGATTATAAAAGCCCAGTATAGCACAATTCTAATGAAGAAAAACCAGAGATATCAAAGTAAACCAGCATGACTGCACAAAGACCTCTCCGATAAACTGAAAGACAAAAAGGACAAGTATAAAAAGTTGAAAGAGGGGCACGTAACTAAGGCATAATATCAGCAAATAGCCAGAACCTGCAAAGATGAAGTCAGGAAAGCTAAGACTCAAAATGAACTAAGTCTTGTGACAAAAGTAAAAAATAACAAGAAAGCTCTTTTCAACATGTGAAAACAAGAAAAAAGTCAAGGAAATGATTCCCAAGACAGGGAATGCTGGAAAGAATATTATAGAGATGTCAATGAGAAAAATAGTGATATGCCAAAATGGAAATATTTAAATGCAATAAGAATATTAAGCAATTACAACACTGCAAGTGTAGATAGTATAATTGCAAAAAATGATAAAATATAAATATACTTTACTAACGGTGTGTCTGTGGCTTTTGCATGCACTTGATAGTGGGGAAGTTTGATGTTGCTCTTCCCTACAAAAAGTAAACTAACAAAATGCAAAGACTAGATTGGCTTGACTGTTCCTGGGAAGGATTTTGTCTGAATGTTGACTGAAAGCAGATTAGTGGTGACAATTAACAAAAATTGGGAAATGCAGTATAATTTTATGATCCACAAATGATGTACAGACAAGATGTCTGATCTTTAGTAGATCACTGAGAAACATCTATGGAGTTTCTGAGTAATCCAGGTCATGGTTGTTCCAAAAGTGCTTTTGCAAAAGGCAACTGGGCTTTTTGAAAATGTTTTGCTTCTCATCCAAGAAGCTTCTTCAGTTCTGACTGAATGGTGGAGGATGGAAGGATTTATTTTCTTTGCAGTCATCTGGTTTTAGCATTCATTCTGAGAAGCTTTAGGGTTACTTGGGTTAGGGTCACCTGAATAATACAAATGGGTATGGAACCTTCTTGGAACTGCTGAAAGGACTGTGTTGTAAACAGGAGATGGTGTCATATCTCTTCCCTTTTATTGAGAAAGGGCTGTTCAGTCTTACTGTAGATGTCCTCTTTAACCCCTCTTTCAAACCAGTGGTCCTCTTGGTCCAGAGTGTGGACTTTGCTGTCTTCAGAAGAGTGACCTTTGTCTTTAAAATGCAGATGGACTGCTGAATCTTGTCCTGATGTCCATTCAGTCAGAACTGAAGAAGCTTCTTGGATGAAAAGTGAAACATCTTCAAGGAAAAACAAAGTCCAGTTGCCTTTTGAAAAGACACCTTTGGGTCACTAAGAAATAAAGAGAAAATCGAAAATCCTATTATAACTGCAGTTTAGATAGAAAAAGTCTCCTTCCCATAAAATGTTCTTACCATATTATTAATCTAGTTCAGGTAAGTTAAATGCATGAAAGTAGAAATGAGAGCCAATTTGGTGTAGTAATTGTAAACACTGATAGAACTGGGAGATCATGCACCCTAACCATGTTTTAGGTAAAGAAGTCAGTTGGGTGACTTCAGGACACTCATTGTCTCAACTCAGGGAAGAGGACAGTGGCAAACCACTTCTAAAAATGTTGCCAAGTCACCTGGAGTGACTTAATAGACACCTCCCTCCACACACACAGAAAGTGTGTCCTATATTCATTATTACCATAAATTATAATCAGCAGAGATCGGTTGTTGCATTTTAATTATACATTATATACGCTAACTACTACAATCATTTGAGAGCATAGTGCTGCTTAGGGGAATGTATTAGAACTCTTATTCATCTTTTATTTACATAACAAAATGTTCACCCTTTGTTTTGGAAGTAGCACAAAACTGTTTCCTTATGTTACAAATGGAAATTTTATCACATGTTAACCTTGGACATAAAACTCAAAATAAAACAATGTAGCAACACAGTTCTTCCTTCCTTTTCCTGATTGCATCACTGGAATCACTAGCTAAGAAAGGGATTGAAGGGGGGGGGGAACTCTTTAGCTTGCTTTTCTGTTAATGCTTTAGCATCTGAATTGGTGTGCATCTTTGGGCTTCATTACGTGAAATTAAACTTAATGAATTAAAATACAACGCAGTAATAATAGCATATAAGTAGCTTCATTATCACTGTACTACTTTTTAAAGAAGGAAAACTACAGATGCAGTTTCTTGACAAGCTGGCTTTGTGGAAATACAACTACTATGGTCACTGAACCTGAGATGTAAGCAGGTTTAGAACTCCTGTTTGTTGTGGATAAAAACAATGCTTCTGCTTTAAATATATCAGTGCCTGAACATTTGGAATGAATTGGCTAAGTTACATTGTGAGTATGTTTATACAGTTTTTTTTACCTGTAAGCATATATTATTCTTCATTTTGCATATATTGTTATTTTTGTAAATATACCTACTGATTTCAAATCTGTATTTGATATGGGAAGGAGTTATTTTTTTGTGTATCCCATGAACAGTCCTTGCTTGGATGACATTTATGAGAATAGCAATAATTCATATTATGATTGTAAGATGCTTAAGGAGAAAAAGATACAATAGATGTATATTGTAGGAGTGCAGAATGTTTAGTAGGAAACACAATATAGATTTATATTGTGCTAAATATCATGGAAAATAGTATTTTGTAACAAATTTTTATAAAATCAAAAATCTAAGAGAAAACAAAAAAAATTAACCTTTTTTAAATTAAAAATTTAAATAATCCTTTTAAATTTTTAAATGATACACAAAGTATATCACACTATATATGTGTAATTATTATTAATTTTACAATTATAAATAATTACCCAAACACAAATAGCTTAATTCTGCTGCAACATTTTTCACAGTTGTATTGATTTATAATTCTAGACTGTCAGGTATGTCTGGCTCAGCCATAACAGAAGCTAGGAAAGCTAAGCAACTTCAAGACACCTAAAGCAGCACTGATATTCCCAGTTCTAAAATGTATGGGAACCAGTTGCATTTGCTAGTATAGAATGGACTAAAATCATCTTTTATGTTCTCAAACTCCCTAAAGAAAATCCAGAAACCAATGGTATGATTCCTAAACTCCCAGTTCTTCCACCCAAAGATCTCTTAATACATAGCAATTGCACCTGTCTGCTATAGAAGCAAGAAACCAATAGATACAATTCCACAAGGCCAGGTTTGAGAATCAAAACTATTGCAGTATTTTATTTATCAAATATATCTATTTGTCAAATTTATATGGCTGCCCATCTCTTTTCCATATCTTCCTCCTGCTAATAAGCTGTAATGGAAGAGAAAGTCCATGTTAATGGCTGGGAAATTGAGCCTTTTACTCTCCAAACTGAAACAAGGGGTCCATTTCACCAGCCTAATTCATAAGTATTATGTGGGGGGAAAACTACATCGGATCAAGCATCAACTCTTAGCAAGACATGTTTCACGTTTTGGTAACCAGTGCTGAAGAGTGTTTGAAACGTATATAATTATGAAGCTTGTTTAAATGTAATCACTGCAATTAGAAAAAATGAGTTGCTGGCAGCTCCACCTGAACCACAATAACTTATCACTTTTGAAAAGTTTTCTCTTTTGATCCGCCTCTTTCCAAACTCTGGTCAGCAACTTTTTCTTGCAAAAGCTGAGAAAGCATTTGAGTTATCATTTTCTAACTTTCCTACATGTAGATAAAATGCTTACCTCATTTAAAATTGTGCAGGCCAGCAAACAAAAGCATTGTGATGTTAAAAAGATTGTTTCAACAAGTTGGAGAAAGGAATGCACTTTCAGATAATTAGCTGAATCTGTGAAAGCCATTCCCAGTAATCACTGGTTATTTTAAAGCAGATATTGAAATGGTCTGGGCTAGGCTGGGCTGAAATAGTAGGGTTTATATTCTTGAGAAGCCTAACTACACATTTCAGAAAGCTTGCATTATAATAATACAGTTTTGAAAGAGAAGTATCAAATAAAAGGGACTCTTAACTGTTTCGTGGCAATCCACTGCTCAATTCTAAATTACTTTTAACTCTTTTTGTTTTGTTTTGGTGACAATGTGAATTTAAACCCACTTGACCGTCTACTTTAATTGGAAATCAGAAAAATATAGCTAGATTGCAAAAAATGGTAACATTGTTGTCTGGATTTGCAATGTTCAATGGTAATATTTCAACACAGTGGCAGCTGGGCATATAAACAATTGACTGTATGCTAAAATTATGGAAATGCAATTCAATTTTAAAAAATATAATTAATTTCCTGAACTCCACTTGCATCACACTATTATTTCAGAAGAATAAGAAAAATAATTAAATATATGTGACTAGAGATTCGAATTGTTGATATTATAACATGAAAATGTGATTACTTTTAATTAGATAGTTACCTAAAAGTTATAAAACAGAATATATTATATCTGAGTAAGTTTGGGAAAAAGATGTATCTAAGCACCTGGGTATGAGATATCATAAATAGTTTACCAAATTATTAGAAATTAAGATGTCCTGCAATAAAGTATAACAAATAAGCTGTACAATAAAATATTTTTATACTGAAGCAATATTTGTACAAGAATAAAGATGAATTAATGACACTGAAAATTTTCAAAGATGAAAATTGTGAATGAATCTGTGCATACAGGAAAGGTGATTTACTATCCAATTCCATTAAGAAGCAGTGCTTCAGATATCATAATAAACTGTGGAATTCTTACAAGGTGAAATGTGAACACTGTGTGAAAAGAAAATATGTTAAATAATTTGTAATCATTTAATTTTCTCATTCAACTTTGTAAAATTTCTCCAGTCTGTGCTATATGACATTTTCAAGAAATTCTACTTACAGATTGTGTCAGTGAAAATGTTTGGAGGATTATCAGCTTTGTTAGTAAATTCACCTTTTGAGTAATAGTAAATTAAACAATGAAAATGGGTAAAAAGTAGTTGAGAACAAATGGGAGTATTGGGGAAGGATGTAGAATCAAGTTGTTGTTAATCCTTAGGATGTAATAAGAAAGAGAAAGATCTGATTAGGTGTGTGTGTGTTTTTTTTTAAAGACTCCAAAGATAGCTGGGAAGATGATGAGTTGCCCCTAGAAGCAAAAGTTAAGCAGAATAAAAGGAGAGATGTATGGTATGTTTAGAATATTGCGTATGCCTTATAGCTTAGAAAGGGGGGACATCAGCAAAAATAAAACACTGCTTGACATTAATGGTTTCTACAGAGAACAAAATATATTTTTCTTCTGAGACTTTTACTCCTTCAAAATAAACAGCTTGCTTTTTCTTAAATTAAAATGGTGTCTCAGACATTGGTTATACTGAAATAAATTTTGCATTTATACACATGGGATTGTACTGTTTTTCCATGAAAACAGCAAAAGTTAGAACCAAATCTGACATCTCTGGAAGTACCAAAATGAACATTCCCCGACACCATACTCTTCCCAAGCTTGTTACAGTTGTAACCAGATCTTTTCAACTTTTTGGTTTATAATGAGTTTGCCTGGTCATGAGCTCTTCATTTATATCCATCAGAGTTGACTGCACTAAAAAAATTAAAATAATATTAAAAATTAAAATAAATACAAAATAATATTTAAATAAGATAAAAATATTTATTTTAAATTTAAACTAATATAAAACAATGCAGTTTAAATATTAATTTAATGAAATTTACCAGCTTAGCAGTCCATGGTGCAGCAAACAGAAAAAGAAGTTAAGTATATAGAGATATATTAATTCTTGGGCAAACAGGATTAATTTGTGTCTCCTGATTGAAAGATAGATAGTATCGAGGAGTCTACTTACATATCTCTAAGGGAAAAAATGTGCAGGAGTCTGGTACCACCTGTACTTGCGTAATTTCCTAGGGAGAGTTTCATTATCAAATATCAGTTCTAAAAATACTTGACAACTCAAGAAGAATTACTAATTCTTATAAAATTTGTGAGCTTTGAAAAGAGGCTGGTAACTGGGACATCTAATGGAATCTTGGGTCGGCAAGTATAGAGGCAGTGCAAAATTATGTTGTTTAGATAATATTTTTAATGTGCATCTAAACAAACAAGGGAAAATTTCTTAATGTTACCTGTCTGTTTTTTTAAGCTGTTGACTTAAAAACAAAAAAATTAAAAATATCCAGAAACCGGAATAATTTATCATTCTTATTTCATTATTTATTATTATCCTGTAATTATGAGAATTTAATTCATTTTCTAATAGATTACAATTGCTAGTCATTTTTAAAATCTTTTCCAGGATTATAGTTAATTTATATAGTTATTAACAATTTAATATTGAATAACCATACAATGTAATTTCCTTAAATTGCAAAATCTTGTTATACTGCTAAAACCAGACACACCTTGAAAGTCCATCAATAAACCCATCAGCTGTAACATTCTTATCTCATTTTGGGGGTTTCTTATTTTTACTTTTAACATGCTTTATTTTCAATTCTATTCTGTGATCATAATAAACAAATTCCATCTAATAATTTATAATACTTTCAATCATTTTGAAATCAAATTGCTACTTCTTAAAACAGAAAGGTACTTTTTCTTAAAAGAGGTCTGTACATTTGTGAGAGAAATAATTTCAGCATCTCCCATCACTCATAGCAAGCAGCACAGTCTTAATTTTGCTTAGACCTTATCATGTAAGAATTCATAGTTAGAAAATAATTTAATCCTGTCAGGGGTTGGGGGTGGAATTGTTTGTTTGCTCAAAATAATCTGCATTGCTTGGAAAAATATTCTGTTTCACATGTATGTCTTCAGTGAAGACATATAATCTGTGCATGTAAAGTTGTATTACCATAAAGTGATAATGGGAATATACGAGAACATTATGGTTACAGAAGGACCATGCAAATCTTTGAGGAGGATGCTTTGCTTGAATGAAAATTTGGGTCTCTCACTTGAGCAGTTCTTTTATTCCTTGTCACTTTGCTTAGAGATTAAAAAAAAGTGACCTTGTTCCCTTTAGCTTCCTGCTGTAATTCTAATATTCAAAAGAAGCTCTTGCATATTCTGTATATGTGCAGAAGCTTCTTCTGATGCTTCTCGTCAGCTGCTGAATGCCAATTTTGACTAATGAAGCTTCACGTCAAGGCTTTTAGGAGATGCAAAGTGTCTCATGGAGGCAAACCAGATTGCCTCTTCACTTCAGTGAATGGAATAGCAGTGTGTCTGGAGCATGAAGAGCCTCATCAAGCCAAATCAAAGCTGGCTTTCACAGACCTATGTCTTATTGGCAGGCAAATAGCAATAAAAGTGCTTCAGCCGATATGACAGGGTTTTTTGTTGTAGTTTTGTTTTTGATGTTTGTGTGTTTGTGTGTAAGAGAGAGAGTGAGAGAGAAACGCAGGGCACAATCCTGTTGCCTAGTTACGTAGTGAATATTATAGCATCACTTTGCTCCAACTAACAACTCATACATGATGCATCATTACACACAATCAGGCAAAAATATATAGGCCCAAGAACAGTTTGCAGTCTTTGCTGTTATAATGGGAAATATTGTAAGCAATAGTAAATTAGACTCATTTTTCATTGTTTTGTTTTATTTGTTTCCTCAGTTCATTGATATGACTAAGAATGGCAGAGATCAACACTGGCATTGTGGAAAGTTTGTGGGTCATTCAGTGTTTTAAAGCATTGGGATAAGTATAGTAGCTTATGTGTTTTGGCAACTTAAAGTGCATTATATGCTTTAGCTTTGTTTGTTATCATACACAGTGTTTGCATTTTAAACAGTTCTTTAAATGGTATCTTAGAACAGGGGTCCCAACCCCCGGTCCGTGGACCGGTACTGGGCCGTGGCATGCCAGCAACTGGTCCACACAAACAAGCAAAGCCCCATATGCAGGATGCAGGCAGCACACAAAGCCACACCCCCTCCGGTCTGCGGAAAAACCTCTCTCCCCGGAACCAGTCCCTGGTGCACAAAAGGTTGGGGACCTCTGTCTTAGAATCAAAGTTGGAGTTGCACTTCCCAAGACTTCCTTTTCTCGTAAGTGTTTTTATCTAGGAGAGCTTGTAGGCAGTAGAGTTCAGTTATTTCATAATGATTGGGAAGTTCAACACTTCTTCCACAATCTACAACAACACTGTCAAAGATAAATTCCTTTTCAAAATCAGTATCTTTTTCTTTATATTTTTAAAGGTTACACTAGCACATGTTATGGAGGATTGTTGATTTTTACTTATTTTTAAAAATGCTTTCTTTACATGACTGTTTTTTTTAAATTGATGTCTAATTGCACATTTGTAATATATGCTGTTACATTTACATGAATACATTTCACTACATGGACACTTTAATGCAGTTTTGATTGGCTTGTTGATCAGACTCTAGATGAAATTTTAGAAAGAAGATAAATAGCTTCATTATTCATTACAAAATATATTGTTAATTAAATAGTGTATTATGTGTAAATGTTCTTTAAAGTTATATTCATTATATCACTATTTCTCCGCAGTTGTTCAGAATGATGTCATTAAACTAAGATAGTTGTACAAACTCTTAATATATCCTAGAATAAATTTTAAAATGTTAACCAATATATTTCTGGGGAGAGTTAAACAGCTGGACTGGCTCAACTTAGCTACAGTTAATAAAAGATATTTGAAAATATTCACTGAAACAACTGTTGCTGCATATAAACCCCCACACACAAACACACATATTCAGAGAGAAATAAACAAATATACCCACACCTGCCCAGGTAAGACTGGATTTATATTCATTATATAACAATCAAAAATATATATACTACACAAAAATAATAAATTCAACAATATAGTAGATTCAACATTATTTAAAAATTCACTGATATGTGCACCAGTTTCCACAGAATCAAATGTGTAATAATTATCCTCCATTAATGTGAGATTGACTGTACTGACAATAGAATTATATAAAGTATCTTTATCAACAGAGAGTACAGGATTAAATAAAGTATTATAAATCAGATTTTTTTTCAAGTAGCTTGTATTCTTTTTCTGGATAATGTTACATCCTTTCTGGCGCTTTTTATATTGACTTTGGCTTCAAGTACTAGAGGAAGTACTCTAGTACTTTAGATAGTATTCTAATATCACAGAGTACCACCTGGATTTTGAATGTATTGTTTTGCCTGTCCATTTTGATGTATCTGAATTCTACACTGGATTATACAGAACATCAACTTATAAAGCAGATACCTAGATTGTTCATGATAATTGGTTATTGACAACAATAGGATGCCTTGATATTAATCATAATTTTCTGGTTATACTTATAGCTGCAAGATACACTATGTGCATTGTTGTAACATACCAGTAAGAAGTATACAAGTTTTTGTTGTAAGAATTTACTTTAACAGTATGTGCACAAATGTCAACCAGTCTTTGAAACTCTCTATATGGGTGCTAAGAGTTGACCGTGCCTAATGGCACATAATTAATTAGCAACTGATTGCTGTGATGCAAAAGCAATGTATCAAAAGCCACTGTGGAGTGTAAAACATTTAATCTCCTCTGAAGCAGATTGTGGGGCACATTTCATGCAAAACTAACTTCTGTCCATTTTGAGTACTGACATCTAAGACCACTAAGAAATGACATGAAGAATCAATATTGTCTACTGCCATGAAATGGTCTCATAGATGCAGAGGTGCCTACTTGATCTAGCACACTGTGAAGCTTGCCAGTGCATTATTGAAGCTATTGGATACAAAAATCTTGTCAATATTTCCAAGTTATGCCATATAAAGTTCTATTGTAGCAGGGTCACCAAACCTTTTGGTTCCATGGACCAGTGGCAGTGGTGGTGGCTTTGGTGGTTTCAGCGGTGGGAGGAATGGTTTCTCATGTGAAATCTAAATCCTGCGCATATACAAATGAAGCTTTGTGTGCTTGCCCCCACTTCAGCGGCCTGGTTCCCAAAGGACTACGGTCTAATAGCTGTCCACAGCCCAGGGCTTGGGGACCTTCTTATTAGAGTACAGTAAAAAGTCTATAACACATAACCCAGATAAACTCTGTTCTGAAGTTAATTCTGTTTTAAGATATGTAAGAATAATTAGTAATCAATATATTTTGAATATTTAAATATGTCCTCATAAAATAATCATAGATAGGTTACTATTAGTTCCTATCTGGGGTCAGTAGCACATATTCAGTCTGGAACAAGCTAACAAGAAAAAAACTCTAAAATTGCTACAGGTGGAAATAAGATGTTATCTACATTTACAAATGCCACCTCTTAAACTCAAAACACCTAAGAAGGAAATTTAATGCTGCATTAATCCCTTTTTATGGATTGAATATATAAACAAGAATGTTTGTATGTGATGAAAGGTGAGTTTGATAAAGATGTTGATAGCATTGCTTGACATCTCAAACTAGACTAAAGGCCTCCTTCCTTCTTTGTGTGTAGTTATATCATTCTCTTAACAGGTGTCTAGAATCAGATACTATGGGCTTTTTCTATAGCTGATATCACATTTATTACACCATTTCTATCTCATGAAAATACACTTCACTTATGGACAGCAATGGCCCAGACTGGATAAGCTCAACTGGGTGTAGCAAATAGCTCTTTAGTCAGCTGTAGTCAGTTTATGCTTGATTTGTCTGTGGGCAGACATACAATTGCTGATTTCAATACAGATGAAGTTTCTAAGGAAGCCTACAAAATGTGTAAGTTGAAAATTTTTTTGAGACTATGAATGATTCATGGTTCTTTAATACACCTATAATATGACAGTGAATTCTAAAATATTTTCAGTGGATACTCTTTCAGGATTTGAAGAGCTGATTATGAGGTATGCCTTGGAATCTTCTTCTGTTTCTCTTTGCAAGGAACTCTAACTGAATGTTTTTTTTCTCTCCAGACAGTTTTGCATCTATGTCATCACTTCCTAACAAAGGAGAATTTTCCAGCCTCAGATAATAAGTCTTAAAACTTTAACCAAATCTTGTTTCCTGATAGCATTTAAATAACTGAAACAATACAGTATACTTTTCCAGCAAGTCCTGATACTAGTCATATACATGATTTATCATTTTTGTCATATGGTATTCTACAGACTTTGCACCACCTTCTCACAATATGGGATAAAAGGATAAGGCATATGTGATAGAAATATTATTTCCAGTTATTACTGTATCTCTGAATGCAAACATTTTTTTTCAGAAAAATTCTTTGTACATGTTTACTCTTAAACTTAGTATAACATGAAGTTGATCACCATGTTTTGAAAATCTTTGAAAATCTATTTCAAATAAGGAAACCTATTTACTTTCAAATTGGAATGTTTGTAAAATTAGAACTTTCCCAAGTAGACGTAGTCCTCGCTTAACGACCACTGACTTAGCAACTGGTCAAAGCTACAACAGACCTACTTACAACCCGGTTCTGGCACTTTCCCCCTGACTTGAATTCCTCAGCTTCCTTATCAATGAAGTTTAGGATATCCAAGTGATTCCTGATTTTTTTTTCTTGAAAATAGTGAGCATATATGCTCAGGATCAGTAGCATAGAGTAGAAATGGATTGGCTTTGTTCTTTTGCTTTAGTTTCACTCAGAACTTATGAATACTTTGTAATTTGTCAGTTCCAGAATACTGGAACCATCTTATTATAATTGAGCCTCCATGTAACCAATAATATAGTTCATTTTATTTCTGGGTACTTTCTTAATGGTAAGAGTAGTTTAACAGTGGAAACAACTGTTGAAAGAAGTGAAGGGCTCCTTTCAATGAATATTTTTAAAGAGAAGTTAAATGGTCATCTGCCATTTATTATGATTTCTTTTTTGGAATTAAATTCGATTTCCTAAATTTGATCCCCTAATAGTTTTGATATTGCTGATAGATTGTCTGATCATTTTGTTGCAGATGTATTTTATAAGTAGTTATTGCTTAATGACTGCCTTGTTTATCAACCATTTGAGGTTACAACAGTATAAAATATGACCATTTAAATATCTGACAGTCATCTGATCACTATTTGCATGCTTCCCAATCAGTTTGCAACAAACAGTGTTAGTAGGAAATGCGGAAATAAAATCATAAGTCACAGTCATGTAGTGTTTTGCTTAATGACCACAGTGACTTTCTTAATAGCAAATGGGAAATAAACCAGTTGTAGTCATTTATAGCAACTATGGAACTTAGTGATGGAGTTGCTAGGAGAGAGTTCTTTGTAGTATTCTTTATAGCAGAAGTGTAACTCTCATTATTTTGCCACTTTTAAAAGGACCACTTTGCAAGAAACGTTTCCAAAGAATGATCCGTAAAGTCTATTTTTAATTTTAAAAAATTACATGTTTTATGAGCGTATGTTTTCAGTGCATTTTTTGTACATTATAAATTCTGGGCAGGATGATGGCAATAGATTCTAGTTTCTTAACTAAATAAGAAATTATAGTATTGTATTGGAAAATAAACAAATAATTTTCAGTTTGTTTCCTCCATTCTTAACAACTGGAGCTCTTATGAATCATCAGGATTACTCACAGCCAATTGAGCTTTAATTTCTTTACTAGCCAAGTGCATGAAAGGTTTAAGTCTTGACACAGCCAGAAAAATGTAGTCCAAGCATTTGTCCTGAAGGCATCAAGCATTTAATTAGTTACTGTGAAAAGAGATTCTATTTCTCTCAAAGACCAACAATCCCCCTCCCTCCCTTTTTTTTTTTTTTTGCAGAGGGGAGAGCCTTTTTTTTTTTTTTTACCAGAAACACAAAGCTTTACTCTATCTTATCAGAGGCAGAAGAATTTCAGAATATGTATATTTGTTAGAAGAGGATCAGTTGCCATGGGTTTAGGACAAAAGGGATTATTTTCACTCTATATTTTCACTCTATAAAGTCCTAACCCACTGAGGTAAGTTCTATAGACATAGCTCATCAATATTTTTCTCTCATTTAAAAAAATAACAAGGGATTGGAGGGGGGAAAAATGAAGATACAGTTACAATCTGTATGACCACAATACTGAACAACATATGGCTTTAAAAAAGGATAGATACTGAAAAGTGAGATTATATACATTTTTCTAAGAGTTGATAGTATTGTGAATCGGAGCCAAACTGTCTATATGCTAGTGAGTTTCAGAAATATTCCCAATCCAAACTATCTATGCACATTATCTATTGTGTAGATTTATAAACATGCTTTTAAAATCTCAATATGATAGATTTGCAAAGATATTACCAAAATTGTTTGACAAATTTTTACAGGGCATTTGAAATAAAATTTGTATCATTCCTTAGTTCTACATACTTTGAAGAAAATTATAGTGAATGTATAGTGCGGGTTTATTTCTAAGTAAATGTTACAAGGTTGAAACTCTAATGTCATAGTACTTTTTATCTGTATGGTTTTATAAGTGTTCATTATTATCAGTAAGTATAGAAACAAAACTTTGATAATAGAAACATTTTGATAATTTAATTTCCCATTTAAAGAATATGAAATATATGTATGTATAATTGCAGCAAATGTTATGATTTTTAATCATTATCAGGGCTTTTTTTCAGCCGGAACGCGGCGGAACGGCGTTCCGGCACCTTTTTCTGGGCCGGCCGCACCGGAAATAGCCCCTCCCACACCGGAAATAGCCCCTCCCAAATTTTACTTGCATTCCTGTTCTCTAAAGGGGCGGTCCTAGGGTTTGATAAGGGCGTGGCCAGGTTTGAGTTCCGCCACCTTTTCTCCGAGAAAAAAAGCCCTGATCATTATTAAGTCATTACTTTAGAAAATGGAAGATATAGGTATAGCATGCTAAGAGTTCTATGCTATTCAAGATGTAAAAATGTCAATTTCACAAACTTAGAGGCAAAACATATCGTGATCCTAATTTGCCAAAAATTTTATGAAAACTACATGAAAATTTTCTCAGGGTTTTATCCTCTTTGATTTTTTATGTGAATTCACAACTATTTGATTTGAAAAAATGATGTCTTGCTCTATAAAGAGAAGGTAGTCCTTGCTTAATGTCTGGTATCTTAGAAACTATTCAAAATTATGATGGACTCTCTCCCAAAAAGTACTTATGACACCAATTCCAGAATTCTGGCAGCAGTAATCACCACCATCTCCTGTGATCACATTTTGGATACTTGCCAATCGGCTCACCTTAATGGCTTGTGCAGTGTTCTGCGGTCATGTGATGTGCTTTATGATTTTTTTTTGTTGGAAACCAGCAAGGAACAAGAGATGGAAATGAACAAAATTTGGAAAATGCAGTATATGCCAAATTTTTATTCTTTGGCATGTCTTTAAGAAATGAATTGATGTCACAAATAAAATTTATTGTGTTTTCTGGTTTAGAAAAAATAAATAGGTTTGAATTATAGGATGCTCTGAACAAAAAACTAGATCAAGTAAATGATTTGGTATGTTGCAAAACAGATAAAAATTTAAACATGCACAAGTAAAAAGATAGTGTGTAGTATTTATTTCTGCTATGCAAACTGCATTGGGTGTCCTTCTGTTTCCAGGTCCAATTCAAGCTGTTGATTTTCTAAAAAACATAGAACATGTAAATGAATTTTTTTACCTTGGTATATTGACAAATGCAGAAATTTTGACACATACAAATATGAGTAGAATGGTTTCGAGTCATATATAGTTTGTTCTGAGCAATCAATGTTTACCAAATGGAGCTCAGATGGCTGTGTCTTTTGCCCAGTTAGGTATATAGGAGTCAATTTGGATACACCAGGAGAAGCATAATAGTAGGTTGAATGGTGTAGGAATTGGGTACTTAAGAACTATTTGTGGCAAAATAATAAAAGATAAAATCAAGAATGAAAAGGCTGAATAAATATGAACTGAGTACAACAATAAATGAAAGAAGAATATATATATCATCTAGTAGGAGTTGTGCCTTTTCCGTGGCAGCCACTGCCCAATGGAACATTTTGCCCCTTGAAGTTTAGCAGGCCTCCACACTTTTAACCTCTTTTAAGGCCTTAAAGACTTGACTTTTCCCCCAAGCATTAGGAGATTAGATAATGGTATGTTAGCATGCATTGGCGCCAGCTTTTTGTTGTTTTGAATGTTTTATGTTTTAACTGATTGTGTTTTATAGTTTTTTTAAAAAAATATGTTTTTTAATTTTGATTGGGAGTCTGATGATATAAAGTGATTACATAACAATTGAAATAAATTCCTGAACAAAGTGTGAATAGGGTTAAGAGGAATGGAAAGTTATGGTTAATGGAGTTGATGAAAGCGTCAAAAGGAGGAAGTTGAGAAGTTTAAAAAACAAAAGAGAATACATGAAATGGTGCATGAATGTGATGGAAGCAACACTTGATTGCTATGATAGGGAAATATGGAGTAATCTGGTGAATGGCTTGGGTGTAACAAAATACTTTCATTTTATTTTTATTTTTTTCCTGCCTTTAATTTTGTTTGGGCTTCTGTTTTTTACTTCTTTTCTGTGAATTGCCTAAGAGTGCTTATTGCAAAATGAAATAGCCAGATAGCTGTGTGCATGATGAGGATTTGCCAGTGCATTCAAGGCATCTTTTCAAAACCAAATGTATTTTTAAAATGCTTTCTTTATGTGCGTATATATATCATAAAAAGAACAGAATGTATTTTTGTTCAGATTGTTTTGGTCAGATGCATATTACTCAACCAATGAAAAATTTATTTATTAATTGACTGAATAAAACTCAAATTAAGACTACTATATCTGGGCTGACCACAAGATGCATGTCTTCACTGCCATCTCGTATTTGTCTAAATTTTTTGCAAACCAGAAATAGTGGTCCTATAATATACAAGGTAAATATTCTGTTAGTTCTGTTTTCATAGAACACTTGAACAGATAGGCTGCCTCTATCAAAATAGCAGTGAGGAGAAAAGGAGCAGAGCTTTAGCTACGGAAACGAAAGCCAAAAGCAACCCCACAGCTGCAGTGCAGCAAAATGCCCTTTTGCAAAAAGCCCCAACTGCAATGCACCAAAAAGCTGCATACCTCTGAGGTATAGAAGTGCTTTGGGCTTCCCCCCCTTTATGGAAGCAAAGCCCCAGCCTACCAGGAGCTCTTTGCAAAGGAGTGTTTTGGGCTTTTATTTCCCAACATGAAACTAGCCCCAGCCAGGCCCAGAAGTGAGGTACAAAAGGAAATTTTGTTGTACTCTGCCTCCTAGGGCTGCAAAAAGCAGCCCCTGCACTGCAGCAAAATCCAGCCCTAGGCCAGCCCAGTAACCATGTTAGGCATGCCTGGTGGGAGCAAGAAGACGCTGAAGGTCACCTGGGATGGCAAAATGCAGGACAGTAAGAGGTCAAAAGCACATAGATGGGGGAAAATAGGCAGCTAAGGGGAGCTGAAGTGCTCTCAAGTGTGGGTGGGCTGCCTAGTGCCTAAATTTTGATCATGACTGCAGGGGAGCTGCAGGAGTTGAAACTTTGAGTATGGATTGTAGGTCCCTTTATTTAGTGCTGTCCTACTATTGAATGGTTGCTGAATGAACAGTCCCCTGTCAATATAGCCTAGCAAAATAAATCAAAACAGAGAGAAAAAACCCAAAATAATTTATTCTTCACACTTAAAAAGACCTCCTTGGTTCACTAGATCGATACCCTATCAACATACCATTTATATACTGTGCACTTTTTCTTCCATATATTTTGATATTGCATGGTCTTTATGCTAATAGAGCTATACAAAAGCATTAAAACTTGGAAGAATAGCAATACGTTTAGAGTTATGTTTCTCTTCCACGATTCTTGTGAAAGCCGAAAAAGAAATGCTCCTCTAGCTAAAATCAAATCACATCCAGAAGTCTTAATATTTCAACACTGAATATGTGAGTCCTTTCTGAAAGAAGAATTGACTAATAAAACCTTTCAGCTGAACACAGGATAACCCTGATGGATTTAATTGTATACATACAGTAATTTCTCACCCATTAATTTGAGATATTATGTACCATCAAGTCATTGTTGACTCTTAGCAAGCACATAGATTTTCTCCAAGACAATCTGTCCTTAATCTGGTCTTTCAGGTCTTCCAACAATCATTGCCACTGTAATTGAGTCTATCTACCTTGTTGCTGCTAGTCCTCTTTGCTTTCCTTCCACCCTTCCCAGCAGCATTTAGACTAGGTTTATCTTCGAAGTAGGATAATGTGAGCCTGTCATTTGTGCCTTGAGTGAGAAATCTGGGTTTTTGATGAACCATTTGTTTGTTTTCTTAGCTGTCTCCAGTACTCCATCACTAATTGAAATGGAATGCCATTTAAATCTCAAGATTTTTTTTTCCTGGATTTTCCAGGGATTTTTTCAGGTTCCAGGTTTTGCAGGAAGATGGGATTTGTTGTTGGTTTTTTTGCATATTTTTAAATCCCATGATGCTATGCTGCCAACTCCATGTCTTTCACCTGCAATAAATACTTAGCAAAGGGCAGCTGGATACTAGTGTTTGTTTCACATCGTCATCAATTGTCCAATTCAGGCATTATTTTTCTACAGGTATTCAACTCAGTTCATCTGGCTTAACATTAGACCCAGATGATTTTCTACTGAATTGATTTAGAAATGATTCTGTAATCTAGTAGTTCACATTATTTAAAAGGTTGTGAAGATCATTGGAGGAACTAAAAGCATATTGGTATATAATTAATTATTTTGGCAAAAGAACTTGATTGGTTGATTGATTGATTCATTGACTGTAATTTATATGCATATTGCTTCTTCTACATGGGCCCTGGGAATGCACACACTTTTTAAAAAACAAGCCAAACATTTTCACATAATAGTCAACATAATAGGTGCAGCCAATCATAGAATATCAATTTCCAAGTTGGCTAATAGGTTACTTCCCCATGAATATAATATAAACTTCAGTCCACACTGTAATATAACATGCACACAAAATATCCATTTTGCAAAAGGCAGTCTTAAAGACCTCAGTATGTTTCATACATTCGTGTTCCTACAAGATGTAAATACTACAAAACAATATAATCACAAAATTAAACACTACATGTACTCCATTCACGTCTTAGATGTTTCTTGTTTATTTGGTCTGAACAGCTGTGAATGTCCTTTTAAACAGACACAAATGAGTTAAATGTTACAAGTGTGACACAACCACTTTTGTATTTGTTTCTTACATGGTACCATAATAAAAAGAAAACCCTGCTGTTGAAATCACAAACTCTTTTTTTCCTTATATGGTGCCTATGCTAACAAATTAATGGGGCTAGATGAGGGCAAAGATCATGGTTAGTGCCCCTTTCTCTGAGAGACAGGAATGTTTTAATTTCCTGACAGTGATTAACAGTCCATCCAATCCAAGCAACCCATTTTGTTCCTCTATCATCTCTTCAGTCCTCAGCTGCCTCTGCAGCATGAAACTGATTATATGAAAGAATGGTCCAAAAATAATACAGCTTTCCAAGCTGCTGTCATGTGCAACTTTTCATAATTTACATGGGTTTATTTTCTTAACTGTTACATATAATAAATACATCTTGCTCAAACTTAAAATCTAAAAATGTTTGTACTTAAGATAATATGAAAAGAACAGCTGTGTGTCTGTGTTATTATTATCTGATCCTTTCTGAAGTTCTTCCTATGTACAGAAGTACATTGCTCACACCACACTAGTTTATGTTATATTTATATTTTATATTTATTGAATCTCCGTAAGAAATTAGACAATTATGTGGTGAAAGTCATTATCTACAACTTGTAGCTATGGTTTATCCACAATAAGTAGTTAATAATTATTTCTAAACTTTCTAAACTTGTTTGGCAGAAGAGGACATCATGGTATCCGTTTGTTTCCTGATAATGCATGCAAAAAATTAGGTTACATTTTAATGACCGTAAGTTTTTAATAAGTCACCTAGCCCAGATGAAGCTGGTCTAGGATAATTCACCTATACTTTGTTTATTCTCACATGGAAGCAAAGTATAGGTTGGAGATGCATGTACCTCAAATACTTTGCCATTCTAAGTCATCTCCCAGTGCTTCCCATTTCTAAGTACTGTGGCACATATCAGGGCATTGCATTTCCTATTTCTAAATGTTATGGAACATGGCCCTGTTACTGCTTCCTACTTCTAAACTTTATGCTATCATTTAGCTTTTAACTTTCTAATTTCTTAATGTGATTTATGTGAAAATTCTGCCTATCCTCTAAGGCAATTGTACGCAAGGAGTAACTAAAATCTGAAGAGTCCTACAGAGAATTTTCTAGCCATCAGGAGCATCTGCAGACCTCTGAATCTGCAGAATGATAGGTTCAGCCTTGCAATAGGTGTGCTGTTCTTTTTCTGTAGTGGAAAGGTCAGATAAGGTGGTTATCATCGCCCCACTTTTGGAGGCGTCATTAGAGTGTTAATTGGGGAGCAGGCTGCAAATGAGTTGGTAGTAAAAGCAAAGTTGGCTTGGCAATGGCAGTGGCTACAGCAGCAGTGGTGTGGCAATGGCAACAGTGGCAGTGGCAATGCATTAGAACACAACAGCAATAGAAGCTTGGAACAGAAGTGACAAAAAGAAGCAATGAATTGTGGCTGAGTTTGAAAAGTAGGGGTGGACTTGAGATCACTCAGGAAGGAGAGATCTTCCCCTATGAAGGCAGGCAGGTAGTCACCATGGGAGTCTTGAGGGGTTTGGTAGGTGATGAGACCAGGTGGTAAGACTTCTAAGCCAGCGTCTGTGTCCCTGGAAAATGGCTTGTTGGGGGTGGGCATAAGCACTGGGAATGCAGATAACTGGGAATTAGGGTGACCCAGAGGATCATAAGTAGTGTATGTGATAACTGATACAGTAGAATCACAATTGGTTGAGGGGTGGGCCTAGTAATGCCAATGCCTTGTGTGCAAGACCTTATTTACATCTTCAGTGAGGAAGAGTTTTAATATGCTATATCTGAGCTTGGGCAGCCCCTCAACTAAAAGACAATGGAGTGAGCATAACCTGTCCCATAGTGAGACTGAACATAGTGAGGGAGGTTCCAAGTAGTACTGATTCCATCTCCATAACAAGTTGGAGGTGTTGGAGACTAATAGATGATGTGGGAAAGGGCAATAAAGTGTATGACGTGAGATTTCTGATATGCTACATGTCATATAGATTCACCAGTTTTAAGGTGCATGTGGGTGTATTTTGGTTGGGGGAGGAATTTGATAGGAACTGATATCCATCTTGAGTGAGCAAAAAACCTGGAATATGGGGTGTAGGGAATGCACCTGCTGCATCTAAATGGCATCAACCTGAGAGAGAGAGAGAAAGAGAGAGGGGGGGAAGCTATTTCAGAAGGAAATGTGGTCTCCAATATGGTGGTGATTTTCTTGTCTAAATAAGTGAAGGTATTGGAAATCTGCCCAGCTGGATAGTAGGTTATGTATCAGCCAGGAGAAGGTGCTGTCATTAACAGATCATATGACCCTTTTTGTGTGACTGGGGTTACTATTTCCAAAGCAGCAGAGTGTGAGTGCCTATGTGTTAGGTATCAGGATCTCTCCCTGGACTTTTGGACCTATTTACTGAGTTGGTTGTAGAGACCCTTGTCTGCTGGTGCTAGAGGATTCAACCTCCATCAACACTGGGTCTTGTTGTATCCAGGAGTTCATAATCTCCACAGCAATCATGGGTTTGTCTCAGGTAATACATCAGGATCCAGGATTCACTACCATCAATAACTGATGATATTCAATTTCAACTTTCTAAAATGTATTATTAAGTACTGAAGTACAAGGAATATTTTTTTAAAAAAAGAAAATATTAGAATGCAAAGAAAGTAGAAAGAAGAAAATAAAGCAAGATGTTACAAAAAGGATTTTTACATTAAATTTAAAAAACAAACACCAAGGGCCATTTGTATCCCCAATAAAGGGGCATAGTTGAAATATTTGAACTTTACCTGGAACATTAGTAATTGTTAGTTAGTTTCTGCTTATGTCCTAAAAAGCATGTTCCATATATCTAAAACGGCTTTGGTCTGTGATATAATGTACAGAAGGGAGTCATTCTTGTTGTACTTAATTAAACTTCTGTTATGAATGCTTTGCCAATATATTACTCAGCTTTATGTCACTTTTCTGGTGAAATTATGGAAATCTTGCCTGCAGACAGTGAGGATTTGTATGAGAAAGAACAGTCAAAAATGGAATCCTCAGAGGACAAGGAAGCTGTATTCCTGAAGGGATCTTCCTTAACCTGTGGCATTGGTTGGAATAGTAGTGAAGGTCATGGCTAAGGTTTTTTTTAACCACCTTGTAACCACCCAACTGGACTGTTGCAACATGCTCAACATGGGACTGCCTTTAAAGACCATATGGAAGCTGCAGTTGGTTCTAAATACAGTGACCCCTTGATACTGTAAGGTTAACGTTCACTAGTGGGAATATCTTACACCTATGCTGTGGGCCCTATTTTGGACACCACTATCTTAGGTCCAATTTAAAGTGCTGGTCTTGACCTATAAAACTATTCATTGCTTGACACCAAGTTACTTGCCGAACATCATTCCCATTAAAATTAGCTGAACAAATTTGAACTTGCTGAGACGTTGCTAATAGTTTCCACCTTAGGCAGATATTGGCGGAGGAAGATTTGGAGGGTCCGCTTCACATTTCTAGCACCAGCCCTCTGGAATGTCTATATTTTACTTTAGCTCAAAATGGAGGGTTTTTTCAGAGGGATTTTGGAGCATGGTGATATTTTAGGTGAGATATATAGATGGTTGGCTGCTGGAGTTGCCTATATTTCAGATATGTGTATTCTTTGATTTTAACCTAAATGCAGATATATAATTGTTACTGTATATTTGTGAATCCCTTAGAATTATATGGAACTGTGATGTGATATTAAAAAAAATAATTAATTAGGACAAACTGCATTGCTTCTTTTGCTTAGTAGGCAACCAGTGTCATCATGAAATAAAGCCCTTAATTAATACAATCTTGATTATTTTGTGATTGTTAAGACCAATGCTTACTTCAGTCTAATATCATTCAAATATGCAGACCTCCAACTTTACACAGCAGTAGAGTTATTTGTACTCTCTGAAAGTATCATGTAATATTTCTTAAAAGTAGATTGCATCTGTTCATGTAGTAGCACAGGAATGACAACTCTAGAGATAAACATGGATAGATTTAGTCTCTTCTAAAAAAAAAATTGCACAAACAGCCTTTAAAATTACTTTATTCCCTTATCTTTTCATGCAGTCCCAATAACCAGAATAGATGGAATCCGCTTCATTGAATTTAGTCATTTAAATATATTTAATATGTGTTCTATATCTTCTGTCTCAAAACAGTAACTCTCCCACTACATATGAAATATGGAAATATTTTCATTTTCTTACAATTAATATTTTTTCTTCTATAAAAATATTATTCCATATAATGAAAAAATGTTATTGTCTTTTGCAAAATATTCCATCTGCTTAAAAGTTTGAATTATCTCTTATTGTTTGACAGATAGTTAATAGTACATTTGGTTAGAATCATTTCACTATTGTTTATTTGCACATCACAGAGTTACGTGGAACATTCTTTTCCACTGACTTATATAAAGCTTTCTCTTATGAACAACTTCCCGTTTTGATTTTTCCTTTAATATAATTTGATTTCTCTATATATGCTTAAACTTTTAATCTTGACAATAAAACATTGTTGGACATAATTACTTGGAAAGCAGGCAATTTATTGTAATGCATTAATAACAAAACGATACTTGCAATATACAGATAGTTTTTCTCTTGACTATTAAAACAATTATAACCCTTTATTAAGTTGTACTGGAACAATAGGTCTTTCTCTCTCTCTCTCTCTCTCTCTCTCTCTCTCTCTCTCTCTCTCTCTCTCTCTCTCTCTCTCTCTCTCTCTCTAACTTCCTCTTTCCCTCCTCCCTCCCTCCCTCCCTCCGTGTGTGTGTGTGTGTGTATGTGTGTGTAGATGGAAGATGTGCTCGTTGTCTTTTTTTTATTATCTAGCATATCATTATTTAAGGCAGTGGAGTACAATCTACTATAAAATTAACCATGAGTTCCATTTTTGCAACCATTAATATTTCCCAGATCGGGCTGTCAAAACTTATGGCACACTATCATATAACATGAACATGATTTTCTACTATGTTCTGATTTGACATAAAACACAATACAGGCAGTCCTCATGTAGCAACCACTATTAGTCATTAAATGAAGAAGTTGCTAAATGAAAATTGCATTACTGTGCTTATGATTTTATTTCAGGTTTACTTTGCTTTAAACTTTAAAGAGTCAGAAGGATAGGACCTCAAAGAGTTTGGTGAGCCCAAACAGTTGGCAAGTTTGAATGAATGGTAGAGATTCCTGATTTTTATAGTTATTTTCCACCTGAAACTCACTTTTTCACATACAGAGAACAAAATTAACAGTGTGGCTAATTGAATATAAATATTCAAAAACCTGCTTATCAAGTCAACAGTGTAAGATCATTTCTTCATTATTCTCCCCATCATTATTTTTGTTTCAGGAAATCTCTCCCTCGCTGCCAACGAATTAGCAGAATGCTCTCCAATGAATCCTTGCGCCCTCCCGTGTATAGCCGTTCCAATTCCCAAGCTTCTGTTGATAGCACTTCCATGGAGGATTTCTGGTGTGAGGTACAAAACATCAAGGAGAACACAGAAGAAAGGCAAGATGAGCAAACCTTGTTAGAAATGAAGCCTCCTGATGGTACGAATAAACAATTCCGATGTTCTTTGATCTTTTTTTTAATTATTCCAAAACGGTGCTGGTGTAATAAATGTTCATTTATGCTTGAGAACTGACTCAAAACCACTGCATAGCTATTTTGAATAATAATATTTCCAAGGTTTTAAATTCTACTGATTTTAGAATGAGGTTTCACATGAAAAACACTGAAGTGTGTAAGAAAACTGAGGGGAAGATGAATTCAGGGGCAGCATTTAAAAGATAAAAATAAGTATCACTGCAGGATGAATCCCATGATTAAGTGACTAATAGTTACCTGTAAAAGCCTTCAACAGAAATTATACAAAGAGAATCAAATTATACAAAGAGAAATTATACAAAGAGAATTGAATACAGAAGTTCATGGGATGATTCGTTGAACTGAACAGTTACCAGCCATAATTCTTTAAAATGGTATTTGTTTCCTTCTGGATATATAGAGGGTCTGAGTAAACAAATACCTCCAAAGTTTGTTCCTTTTTTCATTTTATTGCATTAAAAATCATTCAACACACAGTGTGTCACTGTGAAACATTTGTCCCTTGTTCAGTCAATTCATTTAAGGAGTAACTGAATTGAATATGTGAGTACATCATAGAATAATCAGAGCTAACGTAAGACAGCCCAATGTTATATAAATCTTACAAATTTTTAGAAGTCAGAGTAAAGTTTTCACTAGGCAACTTTCATAAGCACATTACATCCCACTCAAAACTTTTTAAAGATATCTGTAAAAAAAAGCATTGGCGCTTATTGAATCTAATCCACAGACCAATATATTATTTTCAAAGACTTCTTACAAGTGGTTGTCCTGTTAACAACATATCAGCATAGAATTGCCCTGGAGGGCCTTCAAAAAACTTCCAAAAATATCTAGGGATGTCCAGACCCCACATGCCTTGACTAAAGAGTCTTTGTGACTCACAATCAGAAAAGTAAAGTGTGATTTATGGGAGAGGAAGCCATTCCTCACTAAGAGCATTGATGTTCATCTGAAGTTTGTTAGGAGAAATATTCTATGGAAAAACAGTAACAAATGCAACTTTTTGAACTACATTATTATTTGCCTTATCTGGTGCAAACCAAACACTGCATTCTATAATTAAGACCATGTACCACCTGTAGGGTATGAAGGTAGCAGTAAAATATGTAAAAGATGCTTTGCTATTTCAAGACCTAGATGACTTGCCATAATTGAGGAACCCTGAATTTTGCTTTACAGCAGAAAAATCTGTAGTATTCTGAAAATTCTGTCTGCTGAAGCTGAAATGTAAGTAATGAAACACAACCATGATCTCAGAGATACAAACAGGTTTACATGAAAATGGATGAAGAACAGAATTCAATATGCTGACATCAAAATCCAGACCTAAACTCCATAGAACTGTTATAATGGGACCTGAAACAATCAGTTTGTGTCAGAAACCCTCAGATGTTACTGAGCTGAAACAGCATGCTATGGAGGAATGGACCAACTTTCCAACACACGAGAAACTGATCATTGGTTACAGGAAATGTGATGGCTGCAGTTATTGCCAGGAAAGTTGGTGCAACTAGTTACTGAAATAAAAATAATAATTACTTTTTCACACTACTTTATTGTATGTTAGATTGCTTTATTGGATCAATATGAAACTGTGATAATATTAATTGGCAAGTTTCGTTTGGCAAAGGTTTGCAAACATTCAGAAAATCTAAAAGGGACAAAAAAATAGATGTAGATATTTTATGGGAGATGGTGATTCAAAAGCTGCTTAGCTTTGTGATTGAAATGTTGAGCATTGACCGATGATTTATGGCCCACTGTATTTATTTATGTGTACAGTAAATGTATGTTTACATATTATTAGAAGCTATGGAAGACTTACAAAATGAAAATAGTTTTAATGGCATTTTAAAAACAAAGTGTCTACATTTAAACATAAAACATCATTAAACTACAAACCAAACAATTATATACTCAGATATTTAACAGATTAAACAAAACTTGAAAGCAAGCATTAAATACCTGGGCAAACAGAAATTCATCAAACAGAGATTTAATTACAAAATCAGTTTCTCTGAAGTTTTTTCATTTAACCAGATGGAGGTTCTGAAGAAGATCATCTAAATATTGTCTCAGGAATCAACCAAGTTCTTAACTACATTACTTCATTATATGTCCCAGGAAATCCTCACCAATTTACCAGAAGGAGTAATACATAGCACGAACCATCTCTGAGAACCAACAAAATTTGAAAAACCAGAAAAAATAATAAGAATGATTGTAGTAACTACTACCGTAGCTATAACTGAAGGAAAATATGTCATACATTTCACTGAAGATCTATTTAGAAGATTTGTTTGGCTTATATAGAAAATGGAAAGTATTTATTTAGTAGTTCAAGTAGATTTAGTAGATTTTTTTTGCTTGACATAACTATTTTGCTATGATGCAGTCAAATTTTCAAAAGACAGCCGGAATTTTGGAGATTGGGGGAAAGGTATCTAAAATGGAATAAAAAAAAGTAAAAGAGAAAAGGTTCAATGGGACAGTATTATTCAAAGTTATTTGCTTTTTCACAGCTTTAGCAAGAGATTGATATAAAATTTGTATATATGAAGGGCATTTCAGCAAGCACTGAAATGTCTTCTCTAGAGCCACACAAGGAAATGAGCCCTGTCATGCTTCAAGTTGCTATGTCTCAGCTGGAGTGGTAAAAACAGCAAATAAACAGAGATTAATTATTTTCCCTTTATGCTAAAGGTTTATATCAGGGGTCTTCAAACTTGGCCCTTTTATGACTTGTGGACTTCAATCTGGGAGGGCCAAGTTTGAAGACCCCCGGTTTATATCTTAACATTTTTACTGGCAATTTGGTTATAACTCTTTAGGTCTCATTGATTTTAATAGGGGAAATACTCTGAAGATGAACATGTTTTTAATTCTTCTACAAAGATCATTGTTTTTCCTACAGTCTCTAAACAATTCTGCAAATTTCTTGACAAGTAGGATAGCGCTACACCCTTGAGGTCTTTTACTCAGAATGGATTGCGCCAAGCCTTTATAAAATATACAGCTTCTTTATTTATTGCATTGTGGGTGGGTGGGGGAGAAAAGACCTGTGTGAAGCCCTACCTACAGGTTAAATATTGCCTTGGAATCCTGGAAATGAATTATAGTCCCACTTGTGTCTACTAAGCATAAAGTTTCTTGAGCCTTGGGGGCTGAATTAATGAATTAGTTATACAGCTTTATATTAAAATTGATAAAATCATGAGGCAGCATTCTTCCAGAGCTAAGAAAAGGTAAAACCACATTTACATTGCTGCAGCAAATGGCAATTTAATTTTTTGCCTTCCCCCCCCCCAAGATTGTTGCAAAGTTTCTGAACATCAAAAAAAAATCTGAAGTTTTTCTTACTTATCTCAGTATTTCTATTTTTATTCTTTTAAAGATACTTATTTGTTAGGATTTTAAGGCTTGGAGCCACCCAAAGTCATTTGCTACAAGAGGGGCATTAAATAAATTCAATAAATAAATAAAATAAATGTCTATGCCATGGGCAAATCCTTGATTTTCCCCCCCTCTAGAATATACCATATATTCCCAACCCAGCCCTTGTCATCTTTTGTAGCAATAACTGCAGCATATCCTATTTGGGCTGCCTTGAAATCTACCTGGAAGCTGCAGCTGTGCCATCACACCAATGCAGTGGCTCTCCATTGGTTAATAGTAGGCTTCCAAGAAAGCTGAGCTTTTCAAAGGGAGCCTTTGAGGATTAGATCATTATCATTGGAATGCCTAGTAATTATTAAGATTATGAGTTTAATAATTTTAGTAATAATTTTAGGATTTAATAATACATGAATTATGTATAGTAGTCTGATTATTGTCTCGTGATTGCCATAACCCTTTTGGGATGGTTACAATATAGAAATATAGAAAATAATGTTACTGTATTGTATCACTCAATAACATAGAAAGATACATACTGAGTCAGGCCAAAGGCAAAATTAATTCAGCAGCCTGCCCCCAAGGGCCTTTATTGGAAGCTTACAATGGCATCTTTCCATCAATGTTTTCCAATAAAAGGCAGTCGTGAATTTACTTGGATCCTTTTGCCTGGTTTATATATTTAGCTCATTCAGGTATCTTAGTCCAGAGAGATATGGTGATGTTTTTTAAAATATACTTTGTTTCTTTCAGAATTCTAAGACATGCTAACCAAATTAGTAATCTTTGCTTATTTATGTGAAATCTCTTAGAGGTCTATTCAGTCTACCCTGTCATAACAGCTACTTAATTTTCTTATGTACTTAATCAAACACTGTTGTTTGATATAAAAGTTTATAAGTAAATAATGTTTTGCCACTATTAGCATAAAGTACTGACACAAGCTTGAACATGTTAATTATCACATTGAAAATTGCAAAGCAAATGGCTAACATATTTCCTTATAAGAAGTACTGGGGTTTTTTTGTGAAATAACTCACAGTTTTTTCTAACATAATTGTAAAAAATTATTGGTAAAATATAACATATAAAAAGTAATGCAATAAGGAATATGAAGAATACAATTAAAAATAAACTAAAACTTAAGGGGGAGAATCCACAGCACATTAATATAAAACTAGTTCAATGCTTTGACAAATTATTAAGATACCATGTGTAAACACAGTGCTCCAGCTTATCATTTTTTATAATATAAAAGACATATTTTATTTTACTTATTTATGTATTTGCATCCTGTCTTTATTATTTTTTATAAATAACTCAAGGCAGCACACATTCCTCCTATTTGCCCCATAATCACAATCCTGTGAGGCCAAGGTCATCCAGCTGGTTTTCAGGACTAAGAAAGGACTTCAACACACTTTCTAGTCTGGTGCCTTAGCTACTAGACCAAACTGGTTCTCTATCAAAATATTGAAAGTTAATATAAGCAACACATCTTTTGAATCCATTAATACTATTTCTGTATACCTACATAGGGTAATTCTCTTTCTGGAAGCCCTGATTCAATAGACATAAAATTCTCTATAAAATGTTAAATTTCATTTCATTTGATGAAGTGATTTTCAACTAATGTAAGCTGATGCCTTTTCATAAAATTTGTTAGCTAGAAAAGAGTGCTACCAGATTCCTTCTGATTTTGGATATCATTCACTAATATAGCTCACCTGGAGCAGCCTGAGGAGATGTTGGTGGTAGTCATTGCATGAAAGGACCCGGGCTTAGCCACCCACCATCACCTTGATCGAAGCGCCACCTTGTCTGCAAATGGGCAAAACTAACTGGGAGCTATTGGTTCATCCTCTACAACAGTCCCACTTCTTCATGTGGTCCCTTGGAAAAATGAATTGCTCACTCCTGCTTCAGACCATCCATGCTGTTGACTCTTGATTCAACCTCATCTTGGCCCAAAGCTTTAGATACAAGCCAGATCTTCACAACCATCCAGAAGGCTAAAGAATACCCCACCAAAAACCTCAGCTGGGAAGCTATTCCAAAAAACCAAGGTGGCTACAAACAAAGCACATCTCCAAGGTCCCATCACATGACAGTGTTTAAAGAATTGACCTGGAATGTGTTCACCTTATCTGGTTTAGTAGGATGGGCAGATGCTCTCAGATTGAGGCAGTCCTGAATATAACCTGTGTCCATGTGATGTAAAATTTTAAAGATGATAACCAGAACCTTGAATTGCACCTGGAAAACAACTCGGAGCCAGTACAGCTCATTCAATAATGATGTAACACTAGCAAGGGCAAACCACAAAGTGCCCAGAACTGCAAATGCCACTACGTTCTAGATTATTTTCAGCTTTTGGATGGTCTTCAAGGGTGGCCCCATGTAGAGCACATTGCAATAATCCAATATATAAAAAGTGTTCCACAACTGAACACAGTTAAACTAATAAAAAGAAACAAATTCACAAGACATAGTCACATATATTGTACTCCCTAACATCTCAGCCCTAACACCTGGGGGACAGGCATTGACAGCCTTCCCAAAGATCAAGAAGTTGGAAGCCTCAGAGTCTTTGCTTTAAGGAGCTACAAACAGAAGCTACGTGTGTGCCCCTGCATACTCCAAATCAGATTTTCCTCTTCAAAATCAGATCACTGTGCAACCCTTGACCCTAGAATGTCAAATACTAGTATTTCTAGCCAATTACTTTTAAAAGATGAAAGAACGTGTCTGCAAGATGACATATAAGCCTATTCCAAGGATATAGATAGATATATTTTGTCTTACATCAGTATGTTTGTGCAGAAAGTGTTCTCTGATTTATTCCCAATATCAAAGCATTTTGCATTTAGACATCTCAACAAGATGCCCTCCCTTTCTGAAGTGTCTCTACTATACTGCATTGTTCTACAGATTCTGTGCCTGCCTGCTCATACAAAGCTGTTTTCAGAAGTATATTTTTATAAAGATTCTTATTAAAAGAAATTGTAATCACCTAGAACCCAGCCCTACAGAGTTGAGCATGATTAGTGGTTATGGCACACTGACTAGCAATTAGATCAGGTGGGAAGGAAGAATGAAAAAATACTAAAATAGTATTGAAAGGGTCATGTTTGTGGGACTTGAATAACATCAATTTACATTGCAATATTTGGTGTGGATCTTTCTTGTTATCACCCTGTCAAAATTTAAGAGTCAGATGTTCAGACGAGGAAGGAATTTTGTGGTGACAATCTTCTTGTCCTTTCATCATATTCCTAATGTTAACCTCACCCTGGATTCATCTTTTCAGACTAATAGATTAAAAGGTATGAATTTTCATGAGCTGGGCCTCACCGTCAAATTCTTAGAAAGGCTAGATTGATGGAAGATTTAAACTGGGGTGATATGAGGGGTAAGGAGTGGAAAGCAAGTTGGTCATTCAGATACTGGTTATATGTGAAACAGATTAGAAGTATCTTATCAATTCATACAAATTTATGCCTTTTAACAAATTTTGTTAGTCAGAAAAAGTGTGACCAGGCTCCTTATATTTTGCTACCTTAGGCTAACACTGTTTGCTTCCTATAATATCTGCTCCTCTATAGAAGGTGAACTAGAAGCTGAATGGTTGCAAGATGTTGGTCTGTCTACATTAATATCAGAATCTGAAGAAGACAATGGGGAAGCATTGCTATCAACCTTGACCCGAACTCAAGCAGCTGCAGTGCAGAAGAGGTATACCACATATTCTCAGACCATGAGAAAGAAAAATAAACACATAATCAGAGATGTGCGTGATATCTTTGGTATCCATAACTCCTCTGTAAGTGAACTATTTTAATGCTTTAGACATTTTTGAAATGTATTTGTTATTATTTTGGTTATTGGTTGATTACTCTGTGGAGTTTTGCTTTAAATTGGTATAATATTCTGTACTAAAACGTTGAGAAAATGTTTAGCAAGGCCTATCAAAAAGTAGTTTCTGCTTCCTTTTTTATTTTATACATTCTGCTCTTGAATGTGATGATGGTAGATAGGAACAGTAACTGCGCTCTTCTTTAAAACTTTCGCCAGACGTTGCTCATGAATTCAAATATATTTTTGTTCCTATAAGAACTACAAATGAAAAAAAAGAATTAAAAAATTCTGTGGTTTATCTTGTCACCTTTTATGTCATTCCATGAAGAAGTTAAGTGACAGTAAATCTCATTTAAAGTTTGTAAAAAGGAATACAATATGTGCAAGTACAAATGTATATCAAATTACTTAGGCCACCTCATTCTATTTTCTAAGGAATGTATTTATGGACATATCCTTGGGTGGCTAATAAAATGTATTGGGTAGTGATAACAAAAAATATTATGATTATAACATATGTTTATATATAACAGATGTTTTGCAGTAGAAATCTACTTATTCTTTCAATATGTCTTCATGAAATATTTTATATATAGGACTTAATAACTATTTTAAAAAATCACGTTTGGAAATGTGTTATTATTGAAAATAAAATGCCTTTCTATGAAATACATACCAAAACTTCCTTTTGCCCACAGCTCTGTCAATTAAAACTTGTTGTGATATTCAAGGCAGTATTAGCAGTTTTAGTAATATCAGTACACAAGAACACATACTGTTATCAATACGTTGTTTTCTATCCTGTTCATTAATTGACCATTTTATTTCCAGTTGTCATTGTATGATTTCAGTGATTTCCAGTGCTATTGTAAGTTATATGACATTCCTAGGCTAATTTTAAGTAGAGCTGAAATGATACATTTCACCTTGATAATAGCCAAACAAATGGGAGAAGCCATATTGAACTGCTGTATTTCAATCAGTGTGAATTTTTTTAAAATAAAAAATAGTTAAATCATTTCCATTCATATTTTTGAGGTAATTGTGGTACACTTCTATGAAATTCTATGTGGTTTTCTTTTCCTCTTTTTGTTTTAATGAAATATAATTTTATTTTAATTACAATTACCATTTAATTTGTACAGTATGAAGAAAGAAAATTGTGTAATGCTAACTGCAGATTATGAATTTTATATTTAAAATTACAGATTTGTATTAGAGATAAATTATTCTAATGTTTTCTTGTCTTCCAGCCTACATTTGAAACTCTACCAGTGTTACCTGTTACAACCAATAGTATCAATTTTTCTGTGCAGAATCCAGATTGGAAAATGGTTAGCTGTGAGTATTTATTAATAGATAACATAGCTTTTTGTTTTTTTCAAAAAAAATCTGGGAAATAATTTGATCATTGGTGGCAGTATCATATTTAAATTTTAATGCAGAAATCCTATATATTATTACTTCAGAATAAGTCTCTTTTATCACTGTGGGAATAATGACTAATTATATATTAGAATTTGTCATAGATTTATTTTATGCTATTCTTTCTGATCCCAGACATTTTCATCATAAGACATTTCTACTATTTCCTTTATCACTGAGCAAAAGTAACTTTAATAAAAGGCAGACAGTTCTTTTTTGATATGATAATATCACATCTCACTTATCTTTGTTTAAATATCTTGAAGTAATACACTTTTAAACCAAGCAATAGTCATAGGTACCATCAATTTCATTTTTTTAAAGAATGCTGACAGGTCCTCCACAGGACAAAAATATATACTTGTAAATAACTATATTTTGTTTTACTTTTCACTTTTTCACTTTTGAAAAAAAAATTGAAAGAATGTAAAACAAATTAAATCAGAAAGGAAAGAAGTTGGCAGAAACCAAAAGAGTTCCTTGGGACTTTTGTTACCATGAGCCTCATATTGTCTGCACCTGATTAAAACCCACTGAGTTCAAAATGGGGAGAAAAAAACTGCATATTTTTTTTCATTCCATCTACAAAGCTACTTCAGGTCCCTCATTTCTTCGCTGCCAGTGATTTAAATTGGATCTCAGTTCAGGAACTGAGGTGGAATAAATGAATAGCAAATATCTTCATGATTCTTTCATGAATTGCCATATAGCTCTTACTATAAACAAAAAGAAATATGGTTAATGCTCTAGAATTAGTTCCTCCAACCTTTGAGTGTGTTATTTTTCCATGGAGAATACAGCATTCATGAAAATTTCCCTTGATTTCAGCTAGTGACTGTATGGAATATGAACTCAATAAAGACAGCCAGATGGAGAAAGAGTTTTCCCTTGAAATTTCATTCTCAGAATCAATCACGGTGGTTCCAAAACACAGAGATTGTCACAAAAGTCAAAGGTTAAAAAAGGATGATTCTTCATTACCTGTAAGTTTAAGCTCCTCAAGTTTATGTACTCTATATCATACCTGAGTTTCTTTCAAATAATGGCTATCTTAAAATATGTTACATTGACTCTGGAGATTTATATATATATATATATATAAAGGAAAGCCAGATTGTTTTCTAAACTTGGGCTATTACTCTGAAATGAATAACTAAGAAATAAGGTACCTTGCTGAAATTATTCATAGAATATTCACATTAGAAGAAAAAGTCTTTGATAGGCTTTAATCGCAAATTATGAAAGTCAAGAAAAATTTCACTTTCCTATCAAATTTTACTAGAAATGCCTAATAAACAGCCACATGCTATATGCAGATTAGTCAAAGATGCTACAAATCTAGTATGCACAGCTTTGTTCTATCTGTCAAAAATTTGAAAGGCACAAAGAACTTAATAAAATTACTTTATTTCTCGTGCTGAACTCAAGCAAGTTTTTCACGAGTTCCAGAATCTGTTGGGCAAGCTCAGGAAAAAAGCACAAGGCTTTAAGACCCCAAGGTTTAGAATTTTTTTCCTCCCAGAAATTGAAGAATGAATTCTGCTTCAGGAGTTTCATAACAATATAATAAGTAGCAAAAAGAGAAAAAGAGAAAAATCTCTTAGTGTTAAAAAAGCTAATTATTGTAAAAAAAGCATTTTGTAGAAGTGGATAAATAAAATAATTATATCAAGTTTTTTGCCATCTATAATTACCTAATTTAGTGTACTAAGTGATGAAAGCTCTGTCAAGATGTTTTGAATAAGTTCATAAATATTTAAAAAAACCCAATAAATATTGACTCTTAATATTCCATGTTGCATACAAATGTTATTTCAGAATTATTCATACGATGGAAGAAGAGAAACTGCTATATAGACCTACTATCTATAAATACTTGAGTTTATACAGATTTTCTCATGTACCAGGCCAGATATATAATCTTTGCTTGAAAACACTGTCATTTTTTTGCCTTTCTCTATTAGGTTTATCCTTCATAGGAAGACTTGATGATAGCTGCTGCAGGGATGCATATTAATATATAGTAATTTCCCTAAACATAAAATAAATTTAGTCTAATCTTATTCATACAGTAATTATTCAGAAATAAAGAGCAATTCTAAATGAGTTTGGGTGGGAGAGTGAAATGGTGCCATGCTACTTGTAAGTCTTCCATATTTGTATTTAACAAGGCAAGAATCTAAATACAGTTTGTTTAATATTATTTTTAATAATTATTAAAAATATTAAATTTTAAAATATTATTTTAAATTCCTACAATAGAAGGGGAAGTTAACTCTGCCATCTATAGACTGAGGATTGTAATCAGCACTTTTCTTAATAGAATGATTTATAACTTGATTCACTTGCTTTTTTGTAAAAATATACTTAAGGATGAAAAACTATGTGCATGCATGCATACTTAATAATGTTTTTGAATGTTAAAGAATTATTTAAAATCTGTTACAGAAATATACAATTAGGAAAAGTCGACTTGGATTAACTGAAGTTGGAGATTTGTCTCCAGAGGACATGAAGAAAATTCGTTATCTCTCTCTGATTGAATTAACGGCTGTCTATGATGCTTTAGGAATAGAGTTGAAAAGGAACCGGACAGAAAGGATGAAAAGGCGAGGTAATTACAAACAATGTTATGATATTAGATATTTAAGTTTTTAGTAACCAGCAAAACATTACTTATCTGAAGTGTCTTATTATAACTTATTTTTTGTTTAAGAAAATGGCCTTTTTGGAGTTCCATTAGCAGTGCTCTTGGAAAATGATCAAAAAAAGTTTCCTGGAATTAAAGTCCCCCTCATTTTTCAAAAAGTGAGTACTAATTTAACGAACGTAATCTTAATCACCACTGCATATATAAAGAATAATAGTCATTAATCTTATAGTTTCAGGACAGTTGACAAGCTTATTTCTGCTTATGTTTTCAGTCAGAAAGATGTAACTTCAGATAAAATCATACCTCTCCTAGTTCAGTGTATATATTGTGCTTCCTCAACCTGAAGCCTTGAAATGTTTTTTGGACCACAACCCAAGAATTCCAATAGTTTGGTCACAGAATAGCTAGGAATTCTGGTACCTACATTCCAGTCCTTCTAGAAGATTCTAATTGGAGGCCCTGTTCTAGAAAAGATAATATAGTCACACTGAGTGCAAGTTCGGCTTGCTGACTCATCATGATAAAATAGAAGCAGTTGTTTTATCTCTCGTTTTTATTTTGCTTGCATTTTCTTACTAAGAATAACTTTAGATCTTAATGATGAGTGATTACTATTATTATTATCTAGAAGACTATAACACAATTTTATTTCCTAAAGAGCCCCAATAATTCTTTCAATGTTTCATTCAATAGAAAGTTTTAATTCCTTGTTTAATTTTTGTTTGGGCAAAGGTTCAGGGTATCTGTTATCTTTAAGCTTCTCACAAAGTAAATGGAATTCAAAAAACTAATAAAAAAGGCACTTAGGCATTTGGACTAGTTCTGTTTACTTAATCACACTGATTATTTTGCTTAGGCATAATGTTTTACGTTCACGGGAGCCAATAGTTGTAAAAATGTCTCTTTCTATATTTTTAAAAATCTCTGCACTAAAAAAATTTGCATAAAAGTATTTTGTTTATTATGACATAGCTATTGCTCAAACTTGAAGAAACTGGTCTGGAAACGGAAGGTATTCTTCGAGTGCCTGGATCTGCTTCCAGAGTGAAGGTAATCAGTTTTTCTTTCAAAGTTAAAGACCTTTGATGTAGGGAGAAAATCATTTATGGGCAAGTTCTGTGTGAACGTATGTATTCATAAAACAAACTGTTTATTATACATATTAATAGTGCTCTCAATTTTATAGTTGTCACACAACGAACATGTCCCCTAAACCTCAAAGTTTGGTGAACAAAAACATTGTTGGGACAAAAACAACATTAAATGCTAGATCTGTGCAGAGCTTTGGATTCAATTTCAGAGGGGTGCATCAAAGCATGCAAGAGGGAATTCATTAGCAGCCTGCAATTTTATAAAGCAGTGGCAAACAGGTCCTATGTTTGCCCCATGCAACTGACTTTGTACATCCCAAAGCACCTTTCTGCAATTGACTCCAAATAATCCCATAGAAACCCGCCGCCCCCCTTTTTTTTCCTTTTGTTCAATCATGTCCAATTCTCAGGAACTGTCTGGACAAGTCCCTGCAGTTTTCTTGGCAAGGTTTTGCAGAAGTGGTTTGCCATTGCCTCCTTCCTATGCTGAGAGAAAGTGATTGGCCTAAGTTCATCTAGCTAACTTTGTGCCCATGAAGGCCTCCTGGTTTCTAGCCTTATGTTTTAACCACTACACCAAACTGGCTATCATCCCATAACCTTGTTGAATATTAAATATGCTCAGTAAAAACAACAGGGAAATTAATGAAGTATGGCAAATAGGTATATTCTATCCAGCATCCTATTTCTGCAGATCTGCAGATCATTGACTCTTAGTAACCACATAGATTTTCTCATGATGATATATCCCTAACCTGGTCTTTCAGATCTTTCAATGGCGGACCTATTGTCACTATAACTGAGTCCATCCACCTTGTTGTTGGTCCTCCCCCTTTCTCTTTCCTTCTGCATTTCCCAGAATTAGAATATTTTCCATAGAACTGGGTCCTTGCATAAGGTATCCAAAGGAGGACAACTTGACCTTGTTCATTTGTACCTCTAATGAGAATTTTGGATTGATTTTTCAAAATGTTTCATTTCTTGACTGTTCATGTTATTCTCAGAAATCTTTTCCAATATCAAAGTTCCAAAGTCCATAATATTCCTATCCTACTGTTCCTTCCAATTTTTACTTCCTTAGGATATCGTAGAGAGTACTGTGGCATGCATAATTCTGATCTTTATAGGTACAGACACATCATAACATTTCAATGTCTTTTCCAAAGTGAATTCGATATGATAATTCTGTTAAATCATTACAGTATTTGCTGCTCTAGTTTTATCAATGATAATTCACCCTAGCAGTTATCATCTGCTTGCTTTAGCTCACTGCTAAAAATATTTAAGATTAAGTATGTATGTTTGCAGCTTTGACCTAGATCTGTTGTACTGTTTTGCTGCATAATGCATTATCCCACCCATCAAGCTTTCCTGAAGATGGGTGATATCATCTCTTTTAAATATTAAATAAATATGCTGAAGTGAATGCAGCAAAAGAATAGGTGTGAGGGAGAGGAAGACCAGAGCCAAAAGCTGAGACAGAAAGAGACTAGAAAGAACAATTCTTCCACCTAAACAAAATGTCCCCAGAAGAAATCTTACCAAGCCCCTCAATTTGGAAGCACCTCTGTCACCTTTGTCAATTAGATTCAATTTATGCAAGAGAACAAATGTGTAATTCAAAGAACACAAAATTTTACTACTATGGAAGAAAGTATTCAAAATAAAATATAAGATGATAATACTTGTAAGGAAGTCACCTTATCTATCTTTTTCTTTTAGAAGAGGGAAACCCCAAACCCAAGAGGGAATAGCCCTACTACTTTACTATAGTTTCAGATAGAACAATTCTATCTTACCAGTTCTTTGCTGCATGTATCAGATTTCCTACTGGTAAAGAGCTACTTTTGCTGAGATTATCAATAAGGAGCAACATGGTGTTAAGCTAGGAGAAGAAAGACCACGTTCATGTTCACTCCTAGCCATGGAAACTTAAGGACTGGTCACTCTTGCCTGTGTCACAGGGCTGTTGTGAGGAGAAACAGGTGAGCTGAATGCTACGCACTCTGCATTGAAGAGAGGCTGGATACAGATCTGAGAAATCTAACTACACCTGGAGAGTACCATTCTAAAAAATAAATGCATTAGAGGCATCTTGCCATATTAATCTGAAACAGCTGCTCTATTCAGCTTCGATTTTTGTTCAGCCTGTCATTTCATAAACATTCAAGGTTTTATCTATTCTAACTATTATATACTGCAGCAAGAACAATACTTTCAGCATTAGATTTCATACAGTTTATAGGCTGCCTTACTTTTTTCTTTGTCTTCTGAGCCACTGTGATATGTTTTACTAGGTCAGACTTCTCTGTACTAGAAGGAAAGCCAAAAGTCCCTAGGAAAAATGCCATGTTTTTAATTTCAGTTATTGAATCATTTAATGTTACCCCAAAAGGGGAAACAGAAAAGGACATTTTTAAAGCTGGTCCAGATTTAACTATTCAAAGCCATCGTTTATTATGTTGACATTCACATTTGAAAGCATTCCCATTTCTTAAATAAAATACATGTGGTTCTGATTTGAGATTATTCTTTGAATGTAGCAGCTGAATAAAGACTCAAAGAGTCTTCTGTGTTCTTTAACTTCTACTTGTATCTATAAAAGGTTGCTGCCAGCTGGTCTATGTTTCAGTTCAGGCAAGAGATATGCAAAGCTATGTAGAGACAAATATGAGATTTTAGAGTGATACATATACTATTAGTTCAAATATCTTTACTATTTGACATGTTACTTCTTCATGAATATTACCAGAACAACAAGGATTTGTCATGGGAGGTATCCACCAAGATGCGGACATTGAGCAGAATTGGGTTTTATTTTCACGTGCGCTGTACTTTAAGTTTCCTGTGATAGCTACTTCAGGATTAGAAAATACTGTGTGAAAAGAGGCTATTTCATTATTCTACTGTACTGCAAAGACTTGAGTCTACATGCAATTAAAATACAGTTTCGTCTAACTGAATTGAGCATTATTTGTAAAAAGTTAAATTAACTTAACTTTAAATTAAATATGTTTGATATTGATATTCAAACTATATAAGATGGTTTTAAAAATGTTATACTTAATCCAGGCACAAACTGTATATACTTTATAAATTATATTGTAACTTTAATTTATTAATTTTATATTAAGTAATTATATTAATTTAATAATAATTTCATTAATAAATACTAATATTCTGCGAAATCAAGTTGTTTAGAAACAATAAAACGTAATACAATTTCTTTTATTAGTGGTCATGCTTAACATTAGGCACATTTGCTTATCCTGTAGAGTCTTCGCCAAGAAATTGAAGCCAAATTTGATGAAGATGCTTTTGATTGGGATCAAGTACGCAACAATGATGCAGCAGGACTGCTGAAGATGTTTGTGCGAGAACTACCAAGTCCTCTCTTTCCTGTTGAATACTTGCCTGCTTTTATCACATTAGTAGAAAGTAAGTAGGGAGGACTCAATGTTTCACAAACCAATTGTTTATGCCACAAAGAAGAGGGAGTCAAGCTATTCTCCAAAGCACCTGTATGTCATATACCGTATGTCAGTTGCAACTCTATGTCAATGCACATAGCACCTGTTGCTTTGCCTAAGGGACCTGTGCACTTCCGATTTACTTTTGTTAAGTCTGTGTGATTTCATCCTCCAGTTCAAGTACCAAGTCTGGATAATTGGATACAATATACCATGCATGGCATATACCAGGGTAGGCAACCTTGGCTCTTTTATGACTCATGGACTTCAACTCCCAGAATTCCTGAGCCAGCTATGCTGGCTCAGGAATTCTGGGAGTTGAAGTCCATGAGTCATAAAAGAGCCAAGGTTGCCTACCCCTGGCATATACAATAATAGAAGGGAAAATGAAGAGAGGGAAAGTGAAAAGTAAAATTTTTGACTTTATCAATAGGTACCATCTCTCAGGTCTAGGTGTTACTCTTTCAAAATAAAGACCACGTTCGTAATATTTGTAACTTGAAAAACGTACAAGCAGTTTATTAATAGAATGAACTTAGTCTCAGTGACAAATCTCATCTACAGTATTGTAAAATAATCCGTATAATTTAAGCTACGTACATCTCATTATTCCACAGCCATGTGCAAAGGACTGCGGTTCTACATCATGATAAGCCAAAAGTAAACAAACCACAAAGTGACTTGCTACAGTGTATAACCAAGGCATAATTTGAGCTAGACTTGCAGCTGTTAGACCTGGGCAATGTGATAATAGTGATACAACAAATGTGAAGCAATGCTTTTCACTTATCAAAACACAAAAGTGAAGGAACTCACCTCACGAGGGTGTTTTATGTCATCCCAACACATGAGCAGAAGTCTCTGACAGCATTTTCCAATATCCCATAGAAAGCATGGAAGAAACCATCGGAGCAACATGAAGAGAAATAATGTGGCAATTTCTTTTTTAGAAGCAAAGGAGCGTGATACTTCACAAAGAATACCTTTCAAATTTAAAATATCTCAACTTCAATATGCTTCATTTTGTTTGAAATACTACTTTGCGTTTATATCAGGTTCTATTATACTGAGAATATTTCAAGCTTGAAATGATCACATTTTCAGCTCAAAATCCCTGTTTCATAATAAAAGCAGAACTGCTTCAGCCTTAAAACACTTCTGGTATACTGGGAACAACTCATTTTGAACTCAGAAGGGTGTTTTGAGCTCAAATTATTTTAAATTAAAATAATTAAAAGAAATCACATTTTTAAAATAGCACAGTCTTTAGTCTATGATTTTTAGACTCTTAATGTGGCATGGGGGTGTGTGGGGGTGTTTGGTAGAATTAAAGATGAGATTATCTAAAGTCCAGCTTTGTTGAAATATTTTTCTGTGGTTTTTTTTATGGACTTTTACTGATAATCTAAAAACAGTTAATTTTTCATGACTCCAATGTTGGTAGTGGGTATCTGTTCCAGACAGAAATGTTATGCTATTTCTTATAATGTCTGTGGCATTATCCCCTTTAATAAAAACCACACTTCTTGGACTGTTGAAAGAGGAGCTTCTGAGAGACAGTTCCATGTTGTTTATTATTGCAATGTCTTGTCCCTTAGCTACTTCTTATACTTTCATCCATGCAGGATATAGATTCCCTGCCAAAGGCAAAACTGCCAGTGATTTCAGTGAGATAATTGGTTGATTCAGCATAGTCTGTATCACAGGATTAAAATAAACTGCCAGGAATTGATGCCAACCAATCCACTTATAACCCCCTTTACTTTGGGTTAGAAAGACAATATTGTTTCTATGCCATTTACAAATCCTCTGCTAATATGGTTCAGTACTTTCATATAAACTGATGGCAAATGATAAATTATCCCTAGTGCTGTGTAAAAACTTTACAGTTTTGATTAAATCAGATCAGCTGACTGAGACTGATTCAATGGAGGGACATGAGTCCTGCTTCAAAATAGCATATTGAATTAGGAGAGTTCAAAGTCCTTTATAGGCTTTGGAGTGCTTCAGGACTAGAAGGCTTTGCAATTATTTCTGCCTCCTAAGGCAGGCACTACAAGTATGTGAAAGTAGTTACTAGTAAAGCATATGAGGAAGTAACTCATGACACATGGCATAGCAAGAAAGTTAAATACCATGTCTTTGTCACAACAATTAAGAATTCTCAAAAATAATTCTTAAATAGTATTTTAACAATGATTCCTCGAGGGTTTCTCATTAAGTAGTATTCAAATTGAATTTGACAGGTTAGATAAACGGGCTGTAAATAACACAATGAACTGTAATAGAGACAGAGCCAAAAGAATTCTCTTAGGAAATCGAAATAAAATGAATTTACACTGAATAAAAAATGTCTGGCTTTAGATTCCTTCAATGAGCAAGGAGCTAGATTTAACAGATACAGCTTACTGTGGTTCTGTCTGGATTTTAGCAAAGAGGATTTTACAATGCTTCAATTAAGATTTTTCAACCAACTGCAAAACTGTTTGTGTTCAGGTTGGATTGTCATTTCCCTATAGGAAATATGGTTTTCCCATCAATGAAAAGTAAATTGGGGTTTTTACTCTATTCTCCAAAACAATTTCCAGCTTGTAAGTGGTGTTTTACATGAGTACTTTGTGCCTAATCTAATTTTGGGATCTTTGAAATAGCTGTGCAAACATTAGTCATGGTCTTTTTTTCTTAGGAGACTGTAAGAAGAGCATACATCTACCACTCCTCAGTATAAGGCGCCCCAGGATTCATTAAAAAGCTTATTGTTGTTATTGCTTTTAATAGGGTTACTGATATTTAGAATAGACTCTTTCATAGCCACTTAAACTGGCCTAGCTTCAAAATGAAGAGAATAATGAAAAGTAAAAATAAACTGGAAAAAAAAACCTGAATAAAACCTAGATGAAACTAGTCTTTAGGATAGAATTATTAGAAAATTATGGGCTAGACATCTACACATTCATTAACTAAATTAAGATAATTGAGAAAATGCCATCCTACTACATATTCCAAAACCTTCGTAACAATATCAATAGATTAGTATCAGGGCATTGTTTTCCATGGTCAGTAACAGAATTAGGTAACCAGTTTTGTTCTACATCTTGTTCAAGAACAACTCCTAGGAAGCATAGCTAACGAGTAGGAGTGATTGAAGTTATTCAGTAATATCCGAGGTATTGCAGATTGCTAACTCTGTAATTTCAAGGTTTTTTTTGTTAGAGAGAGGGAAAGTGTCACTTTATTATGGGATTAATTTCAAGACTCTTTTCTTATCCTTGCACCTTCTCCATGTGCAGACAAGATTTAAATCTCCTTTAAGACATGGCAGAGCCACTCTGCTTTTAGAAAGATAAAGTATTGAAATAAACTATTTTCAGATATCAAGACAGAGATGTATTATGTTATACAGAGGATTTGTCCTTTGAACTAAAAGTTATGGCTTTTCAGACATCAAAGAACTGATTGGCAACCGATAATGAAAAATGGCCTGTTTGTGACCCGGATAATATCAGCTATGCAGAGAATGAATCCCAAAAGACAAGGCTTCCTTGTGAAGAATATAGTATTTTAATAGCCCAAGCAGATGTTTTCCATGCTATACAATGCTGGACAATTGAGCCTGATCAAATAAATAAATAAATAAATGGGAAAAAAAGGAAAAATGGCCAATACTGCATAGAAATTAAGAAGTAAATCCATACTCCGTCTCAGGTGTAAAAAAAGAAAAAAAATCTCATATTGAATATGAATCTAAAGTATGTGAGGAACTATAAAATAATATTTTCTTAATATTGCTTTATCAAATGCTTTTGTTGTGGGTTATCATTTTTTATTATCATTACAATAATCCAGAAGTTAGTAAAAACATCAAGAAAATGAAATACAAATTAGACCATTCTGGCAGAAGGATTAACAATATCAAAATAAATATACAAATGCAATCATGTTGATTGGGGGAGGGGGCCCCAATCTGAATAGACTAGTCATCCAATGCCATCAAAATAATCTGATGTCAAAATGTCTAGCAAATCAGGAGTTTGAGGGTGTCTGTTTTTCTTTATTTTCCTCCCAAGCAAGAGAAGCAAAATGATTAAGACTAGTGCCAGTGTGTGGACAGCCTAGAGCTATTAACACATTCAATTCTGACATTGTTAATAATAGAACAGAGTTTAGCTAAGACTAAAAATAGTACTCTTAGCGGGGTATTAAAAAGTATGCAGCATATTGCCAATTTTTAAAAGGAGATTGCACATCCCACGAATATGTAGATCCAATGAATTGTAGAAAGCCTATACGCAAACCTGGAATGTAGAAAGCATGATCTGAATGCCCATAGACAATAACTATCTACATACATAGTATTTTTCAATGAACACATTATCTGAGAATACTCCATAATCCTTTTTCTAACCACCTGGATTACTCTTTGGCACCTCCATGTTACTGAGGCTTTATTTTTTCAACTATTTTATTTTCTAAGAAAATTTTACACATGCCTTTTAGGGCATTCTTGGGAATTATGTGATAAGTTATTGATATCTGATACTTCTCTTTGCACTGTCAAAATTTTCAGTTAATTGATTACAAAATTATGTTTACCATAATATAAACCTAAACATTTAAAAGTTAAATGGATTAGGGAATCAAGCATCCAAGAAGGGACACAAGAATGACTATTGAAATCACACTTTAGATGCCAGGTCTAATGACTTTAAAACTCAGGAATAGCACAAATCTGACATAGATTATTCAGGCTTTTATTATCCCAAATGTAGACTAATCTTGTCCCATTCTCCATATTGTTTTTCCACCTATGATAACTGTATGTATTACATTTAGTAACTTTTAAAGTCAGTTTTCACAAATAATGTCTTTCTATATGCACTTTTTTCTGTAGAATTGACCTTGATAGTAAGCATTATTGTACAGATTTGGTTTCAGATGCAAATTATGAAGAGTGAAGATTTTGATATATAGAATACAGAATAACAGATTGGGAAGGGACCTTGAAGGTCTTCTAGTCCAGCCCCCTGCTCAAGCACTATACTATTTCAGACAAATGGTTCATATACATTTGGGAATTTATCAGTAAATTATGAATTGATAGAATCTCTGCAGTCAACATGCCTAAAAAGAATTAAACCCATTCAGTGCAGATAATTTTAGTAACAGCTTGTCAGCCAAGATTTTAACAAAATGAAAATCTACATTTCTGCCACAGCTTAAAACCAGTGTTTTTCTTTTTGTCCTGTTCCTTTCTGTCCTGTTCCTTAAAGCTCCCAAGGAAGGAATACTGAATAAAATATTAAAGTATTAATAAAGTATTAATAAAGTGGGCCTTATTCAGGATGACGTGGAAGCTTACCGCAAGGAGGTTGAAGGGTTGGTGAACTGGTGTAAGGAAAACAGCCTAGTTTTAAATACCAGAAAAAAATCAAAGAGATCATTGTTGATTTCAGAAAAGGCAGGCACAGCCACACTTCTCTGTGCATAAATGATTCACCTGTGGAGACGGTTACCAGCATCAAACTCCTGGGTGTGCAGCTAACGAGTAGGTTGACTTGGTCGCTCAACAGTGAGAAACTGGTGAAGCGGGCACAGCAGCGCCTGCATTTTCTGCACCGCATGAGAAAAGCACATCTTCCTTCCCCTGTCCTGACCACTTTCTACAGGAGGACAATCGAGAGCATCCTGTCATACAGCATCACAGTCTGGTTTGGAGGCATCACTGCTTCAGACAGGAAGAGAGTGGTGAGAATGGCCGAAAAGATCATTGGCAGTTCCCTCCCTCTCATCCAGGACATAGCACAGAAGCGCTGCTTGTAGTATCTGGGATACTACACATCCTCTTCATGATCTGTTTTCCTTGTTACCTTCTGGGAGGAGGGGGCTTCGTGGTATCCGAAGCAGAACATCCAGATTCAGCCAGAGTTTCATTCCATACAGCGAACTTGCGAACTCTCAAGCTTCCTCCTGCCGTTATATATTCAAGATGGACAATATTTAATATTTATTTGCTACGTATATGTAGGGATGTGGGTCTATACATATGTTGTTCATAGTATGTTTAGGTGTGTGTCATGTATGTATTTCACTTTGAGAGTGGGCAACTAAATTTCATTTTTGATGTGTGCCATCATGCCCACAGTATAAAAATGACAATAAAGGTTATCTTATCTTACTTCTGTTTGATTCAGTGGACTTTTATCTTCCTGTTTGACAAGTACCTTTAATCCTTACCTATGGCAATAATTGAAAACCATAACTCTATATGACATGCTAGATTCCTACCAGGTAGCTCACTTCAGTTGTTTACAGGCTTTTTCTGATCTTTCATTCTTAGAAATATCCAAAATCAAACTGCAGCTTCAGGCTTTGCATCTGCTGATCATGCTCCTTCCCAATGCTAGTCGTGATGCAGCCAAGGTAGGCATATTGTTCAATAGGGTTTGATATCAGTCTACCTTTGATAATGTTCCCAAGATCCAATAATAAATGCACTAAATAAAATTCCCCAAAGTCCTCAACAAACCTGCCAACTTTCTTGTTCTTAGGCAATTTCCTCATTTTGGAAGCTCTCAGCTTCCACAACTCCCAGCTCATTTCTACATAAAGCTCTTTTTGAAGTGAAAAGACTAGCAGAGTTGTATCTATGATTTATGGAGCACCAAACCTTTTATCTGACTACTCAGGAAAAATGCTTTAGAAATGTACTTAATGAGGCTGAGTGAAACTTCGGTTTTTCAAATCAAATGGACTTATTAAGTTGAATTGACTTGATCTTGGGTGATGCACACAACTTAGTAGGTAGGTAGGCAACCTTGGCACTGGCACATGCCCACCGAATTGAATAATTTATACAATTGAAATGATACACAACTTGGATCATCTTGTGGGATGAGTGCCACATTTATGGATAAAAGATAATCATTGGTTTTCAAATTGGCAGAAAAACAGAATTAAAATATTTTAAATATATAGTGTTATAGTAATTATTATATACAGTGATTAGATGTTTTGTGGAAAATATAGCCTAGTATTATTTAAATCCATGGAAAGAATTCTTTTTTTTTTTTTTTTACAAAATGCAATTACTGTAATAGTAGTGTTTATCAATAAATAGCAGTGATTTTATTGTTTTTTATTTAGGCCCTTCTACAGTTTTTGAAGAAGGTAGTTGCTAATGAAAATAAAAATAAAATGACTTTATGGAACGTATCCATGATTGTTGCCCCAAACCTCTTCATCTACAAAGGCAAACATGCCAATCAAGAAGAGATGCTAGCAGCAGCCACTACTGCTCATGTTGTAAGGCTTTTGATTAAATACCAAGATATCCTATGGATTGTAAGTAATGGTTTCAATTTTACTGTTAAATAGTATTGGCATTTTTTCTTGCAGAGATCTTCCTTTTATCTGGATCTTAAAATATCTAGAAACTGTAGCCATGTAAAGCTAGCTGTCTTGCAAGATAAAACTGATATTTATTTGTGTTTAAATTAGGTGTTTATTCTGGTACAATAAAGTCATACCTTCCCAAGCACCAGTAGTAAGCTTTTTCCATGTATTTAGAAGTTACAAGAATCTGTAAGGAGTACTGATTAAATAATATCACATTTATAACTCACTGATTCCTGTATTGTCATTTTCATACTCTTTATCCATGACAGTTTTCGTAAATGGTGTAGACTCAAATAAAATCTGATTTGTGTAGCCGTGAAAACAGTAGGCACCAAGATGAGAAGGCATATATGTTTACATGCTGTGAAAGTACTTGTAAAATGGTGGTTCTGGAACTATAGAATTGGTTTTTTTTCTCATTCATTTGTGTCCGGTTCTTGGAGACTGCCTGGACAATTCCTTGCAGTTTTCTTAACAAGAGTTTTCAGAAGTGGTTTTCCATTGCCTCCTTTCTAGAGCTGAAAGAAAGTGACTGGCCCAAGGTCACCCAGCTGGCTTTGTGCCCAAGGTGGACCATTTCACCATGTCACACTTTGCTATTTTCAGCACAAAAGTCCATAAGAGGTTTCCAGTCTTTTATAAAAGTGCTTATTCATATTCAGTATTTTTAGAAGCATTATAATACTAACATATAATTTGAAAAACATAAATAACATACAGACAAAGTGTTTATATGGAAAAGAACTTACTCGATGAAAAATAGAATTGTATTGAAAACTTTTTTTCCTCATCTCTAATATAGTTTATGGTGATTTCTGTCTGGAACAAGACTAGAATGTAGTTTGGGGAGAGAATTCAAAAATTGTATCAATGGATGACAAAGCACATTAGCCTTCAGGAAAAATACGGATGTAGATACAATACTTTAGAAAATACCATTATGATTCTGATGACACTCATAAAATCATTTGTCATGTAAACTTATCTCTTTTTTATTTTTCTGTGTAGGTCCCAACATTTCTGATTACTCAAGTGAGAAAAATGAATGAGGCTGCAATGAACAATACTAAAAAACAACTCATGTTTGACAAGGGTGTAAGAAAACTATTGAGAAGGAAAACTATGGACCGGGAGAGACCAGAAAGAACAGAGGTGGTTATTTTATTAAGAAAGTAAATTTTCTTAATTAAACAAACCAGCATAGATTCCAAATAATGTGCAATAAAATAAATGAAATAATATAATGGGATCCAGAGCAACATAATTAGTCTTTTAGAATGAATCCAAGTGCTAGATTGGGTTACAATGCCGAGATACCAAGGTTTTATATTTGTACATACACTTATTTATTTAGAAGTGCTAATACTATCTATATTAGTTTTATTTAAAGAATAAAACTTAATTAAAGACAGCTCAGTGAAGAGCAGTTAGTTCAATGGTTGCCTTTTTAGGGATTTGCCTTTTGTTTTTTTTAAGCAATGCCTCTTTACTTCAGAATTATATTTGTTACTGGAGTTTATTTTTTAGGAAGTGGGTATAGTATTCTGCTATAAATGAAGTAGCTATTTACCATGCACTATTTAGACAGCTCCAGTGGATGGAGTCTCTCTGTTTATGAATGAACATTTCATAGATGATAACGTTAGAATTTATTACCAAACACCAAGGCTTTAAATCTGATGTGCCGATTGACAGAAGATACTTCCTTCCATAGTAGGAGATGAAACTTATAGTGCTTGGATCAGTAAACTAAATGTTTATCAATTTAGCATAAATGTTAGTTTTCAGAAGTTCTAAATTAATTAAGTTCTTAATTAAACTGTTAAATAGTTGCTATTTTCTTGCAGTGGCACTAATTGTGTTAAGGACTGGAAGCAAGCATTACAAATTGAATTATTCTGATACTTTTGAAAAAAGAATTGGACATCTGTAGGAACCTAGTGTAAGGCCAGTCAAATTGTGTTTGCAACTATCTTTTCAACCAGCAGTTTACTTTAGTATTAACTTCAACAATAAAATTACTGCCTTTTTTGTGGCATTAAACTACATTTTATATATCATTACCGGTATATTATGTGAGTAGAGTAATAATGCTTCAGGGGACAGGGGACTTCCTAGCTGATTCAGGAATACTCAAACTGTTCACAATGAATCTGTGCTATGCTGTTTACACAGTGTGCTAAGACATATGGTCTTTGCACATTGTGTAAATGGTCAATATACCATTTGGTCAATATACAACTGGAAAATATCCAGCAATTATTTATTTTCTAAAGTTAATTGTTAACTTATGGTCACTAGTCTCTTGCAATCAAGGTTACATAAATCTTATATAATGACAAATATAGTTGGTTAAAGATGTTTCAAGCACATGCATATCTATTGAGATCCCAAATTAAAATTTGTACATATATAGCAGAGTCTTTGACATCTTGTATGTAAGGCTGTTGCATTTCAAAGAATGTTACTGTGTCCCTTATAGTTATATAAACCAATTCTTTCTTGCATTTATAATAATTTACTGTGTTGCTATGCCCTTGCTTCAATATAAGAGCCTGCAATAACACTGTAATATAATACCTATAGATACAAATCCTGAAATTTTCTTGATTAGGTCTCTTGATTTTTTTCCTACAGTTGCAAACACCAAAGGATTATTTAAAGCCCCCCTGCAAGAAGAAAATGCACTTGCTATGGTCCTCCTAGGCAAATTGAGACAACTCAGCGTGGCCAGCTGGGGACAGTCCCTTCGCCACTGCCAAGTCCCCTCTGACAACTCACTGCCACCAGATCATTGCAGGATAACTTAACATGAGCAAGTCACTACAGGGACAATTTGCTGGGTTTAAAGATCCCCATCCTTCCCCACTGCTACCAACGCTGTGCGTTCTGCCCACTTGCTTGCTCATCCGCCACCTGGCCACTCCTCTGGCTCTCCATCTGGGTTCAAACAGCAAATTGTCCCCCAGTGAATTGCCCATGTTGAGTTGTCCTGCAATGACTTGGCAGAGGGGACTTGGAGGTGGTGATGGGGCTGCCCTCAGTTGGCTAAACCAAGTTGTCTTAGACCCCCTCATAGGCTTTCATTCACTTGGACCGCTTCTCGATTTAGACTTACTTCTTTTCAATCCTTTCTTTAGTTTCAGAGTCCTTTCACCTTCCTTTTTTATATGACACTACAGAAATACAGCTAGTGTGGGGGAAAAGGTTTGCAGACTGATACATAATTATTTGGCAAAGTTGATTTCAGGTTAGAGTTTAGTGAGAGTGCATTTTTACATTTTCTGTGACTTTTTTGGAAAAAAACCCTATGCTTTAATTTACATCTCAACCATTCTTCTAGGTAATCTTTGAATGGTAAGAAATTTAGCAGTGGTGGCAGTGATTCAGAGACAGAGGGGAGCTTTTTCACCCACTTGTGTCCTCTGCATCCCAACAAAATCTCCATATATGTTTTTAAGAGGTACAGCAGCTGTCCCCTTAAAACCCTGGAAGTGTGAAAATGCTATGTGAAAATGTTCTGCAGTGAAAATGTTCTACCTTTGCTATTTTATCTCTTCCTCTGCAGCCTTTTTCTCAGAGTTGGTCTTTTCTGAAAGTAAAGACCAGGGATTGGCTTTATACAGGAGAGAAAGTTGCCATAAAGAAAAGGAGGCATGAAAATGCAATTCAGGATATAGCATAGTGGTTTGCAATTGTACTATAATTAATATATATATATATATATTGTTTGCTAAATTATTGTTTGTTCCTCTTTTTGTAGTCAGATATACCTGAAGGTGTGATAAGAGTCCATGCTCCACTGCATTCAAAGGTTTCTATGGCAATTCAACCAAATAATCAAACAAAAGCCAAAGATATTGTGGCACGATTTTACTGTGAAAACAGGCAAGTAAAAGCAGAACAATGGGACAGTAGCCCAGATTCAAGGTTCATTGTTAAAGTAGGCTTTACCTGGCTTAAGAAATAAAGTTTTAACTTGTATTTGACTTTAATCAATATGTGAGGTTAAGATGGGCCATGCTTAACGGAAAGCATCCATGTGATTACTCTGCCAGAGCATTAATCTACTGCTTCATTCATTTGTTCATGTCACAATTTCCAAGTTTACTAACTTTAGGAACTGAGCTGCAAGCCAAGAATCAAAAGGAAAACAAAAAAGGAATTGCTCCAGTATGAGCTGAAGCCAAGTGTTACACAAATGAGACCCATTCACCAGTGTTTCCCCCCCCCCACAAACTGCTCATATTAAAATGAATGAATCTAAAAATTACAACAAGCTGGTTTTAATTATAGTTTCTCTGGCTCAGCTAAGGGAATTAGTTTTGTGCTGGCCCTCTGAACAGCATTTCCTCTCAACAGGCAGAGCAATTAAGAGAAAACCCATGGTTCTTAAAATGCCATTTGAGAAGTTCCATTAGGTGTTCATAGACAAGATGGCAGGTAGACAATTTTCATGATTTTTTTTTTATGGCTTTACACCTTCACTTTTTCTTTCCCACTGTCCGTTGTTTCCCACTTTTCATGAGAGCTGAAAAAATTTACAAGTTCCAATTCTAGCATAATTTCCCTCCATTCAAGCATATATTAGCAGGGATTTGGGTCCATAAATCACTGCACCTTCCTTATTGCCATCAGTGTTCCATTGGCAGAAGAGTGCTGAAAGTTGAGCTTTCTTTTGATGCAAGAAAGGAAGTCTATGAAGTTGGGTATCTCCTCTAACAATGAGAAAGAGTTCCAGTATGTCCTACAGTTCTTTGTAATCGAAGAGAAAAATGTGTATTTCCAATATATGTGCCAAACAATTGCATTTATTTACTGAGAATTAAACTATCTAATTTAACGTAGTGAACCTTGAAAAAAAATGTACTGCTAGAATTTGCATTATATTACATTCACTCCACCAGAAATGCTTGACATAAATCAGCACAGAATTTGGTAAATGGTAAAATGGTAGCTAATGGTAAAATGTAGTTAGCCAGAATCATGATGGAGCTGGGAGGTCTATGAATCAATCAGATTATGAAATAAATATGATGAAGCTAGGTACAGTATACTGTTGATTCTTCACAGAAGACTTCAAGTTAAATTTGTAGCAGCAATCTCAAATTTTATATAGAAACGCTACAATAACATAATAGTTAATTCAATTAAATGGTTCTATACAAAAAATAACAGATGTAATTCTTTCCAGACGCTTTTAGGTTCTACTGAATATTAGCCCCAGACAACATAGTGAGAGGTTAAATTCCAGAGTTAATCAGAAACCTACCTCTTTGCTACCAGAATGCTTTGTTTTTCTATTCTTAGACCTGGATCATCAGAAGAATTCAAAATGCCAGTCCAAAGTTTATATGAAATTGGAGGAAATATAGGCAAGTTCTTATTTAAACCTCAGTAATAGCAACTATGTCCTTGATGCTACCTTTGTACGTGCAGCCGGGAAGAATACACAGCAAGTATGATAGGGCTACATTACTACTTCTTTTAGTACCTAATCCATTTATCGTTGTAAAGCAAGATATGAATATGGGAACTCACTAAGGTGAATATTCTGCATGTCTTAATTGGTTTCCTGCATAAGTGCCATGTACCAAGTGCTTATTTCAATACTGTAAATTAGAGCATCTCAGAGGAAGTAAAATGGATTTACTAAGTGATCTTAGGACATGATGTAATCTGAAAAAAAACACTCACCATAATTGTTTTTTTTAATTTAGAATTAAACTTTTTTCAATATGAAAGGCAGTGAGCCAGCTAGCTGCTCAGTCTTAAGATAGAAGGTCAAGTAATCTGTCCTCTAGGTTGGCAACTGCAGCATTTTCTGTCTACACACTAATTTTTACACAGTTGGTGTATAGAATTGTCATATATGTTACTCAAAGCCTAAGATTCTCATGACATCCTACTTTCAACACAAAGGCCAAACATTACATGAGTTCTCCAAAAGGGGTGGCTGCTTTAATATTTCAAGAAGGGGCACCACACTGGTCCCAAATGCTTTGCGTAACCCTAAAGCGTAAGGATTTTCTTAAAGGTTATTTTTTTTTAACAGCTGATATTTCTTTCAGGAGAACACTGTTTGGATCCAGATGCATATATGCTGGATGTGTACCGTGCCAATCCTCAAGCAGAGTGGGTAATTAAAGAAAAAAGAAGTTCAACATTTTAAAGACCTATTGGTAGAGTGTTTGGGGACAGTGCAAAAGTCTTCCCATCAGGAGCCATGTTGCTATAATGAAGCCAAAGCAGATGTACCTTGTATCTTTTAAACATAAACTATGCCCTTTATCATCAAGTATTATAGAACCTGAGAACTTCAATTAATAGTTTGTTATATTAATAATAATTTATTTTTAGTGAATACTTTTTTACTGGTTTTATTGGTACAGTTGATGCGGTTAAAGAATACAATTTGAAATGTATGTCAACAGAAAAGAATGGGGTTTCCCCCCCCCCCAGTGCCACTGAAAAGGGAGTTGTTCAGTAGCATCTGAAGACCAGGAATGACATTTAATAGAAAGGTTCTCAATGTAAAGGGGATAGAATTTTTTAAAACAGGAAATAAGGGCAGTTGGGCAGAATGCTATGACAACTCTTTCCTGTTCAAAAACAATTTTTTATTGTGAAATATTATTACAACATATGTGACTCAGTTTCTATTGCTAGCTACCAGTGAGAATGAAAACTACTGTGTAAAGTATATTTAGTGTATTGTATATGAATATAAATAGTATATACAATTGCAAATTATCATTTTTCTGACTTTGCCAATTGTTGTACAGCTTAAACAATTTAATAGACAATATACATATTTTGTATGGTATACCAATGATAAACCTACATACCAACCACTTTGAATCCCCCCCCATATGTACAAAAATGTAAGTGTAGTTAGATACTTCACAAAAAGTTCTTTTAAAATGTCCATACCATATTCATCCAGGAAGTTTGTTTAGTGACCATTTGAACTTCCAATGACACTGAAAAAAGTGACATAAGTCCATTTTTCACACTTACGACCATTGCAGCATCCCCAGGGTCACGTGATCAAAATTCAGACTCTTGGCAACTGAGTCCTATTTATGACGGTCGCAGTGTCCCGGGGTCATGTGATCCGGTTTTGCGACCCTCTGACAACAAAGTCAATGTGGAAGCCATATTGACTTAATAATTGTGCTACTAACTTAACTGTAGTAATTCACTTAAGGTTGTAAAATGAGACAAAATTCACCTAACAACTGCTCACTTAGAAACAGAAATTTTGGCCTCAGTTGTGTAAGTCGAGGCTTGCCTGTAGTTGTTTTGCAAGTACCAGTTAAGAGACTTATTTGTCTTCTTTGTCCAAAACATATTTTCTTATTATTTCTTTTGCTTGATGTTTGAAATACATTATGGAAAATGATTTCTTTTTGAAGTTTACATAAAATATAACTCTTGATTAAATCAATGCCTATTAAAGCTGAGTGTCCTTTAAATGTTGTACATGCTCACATAGGAGAAAACATATGGAAGTGGTGTGACAGCAAGATGGGTGGTGAGAAAAGGAGTAAATAAATAAAAATAAAATAAATATTAGTAAAAATACTCTACTGATAAAATGGTAAATACCCATTTTGAAGGGAAGCAGCAAACCTTGACTGAGTGAATTTGCCAAAGAACAGATTCACTTCATTATTTTAGGCAAAGACCATAGTTGCCTGACATTCAGATGAAACTTAAAGCTAGTATTTTGTCCATTAAATCTGAATTATTTCAAAATGAGGCCAGGTCAATGGTGTTGTGGTACAGATCATGTGTTCTTGCATTGTTCCTTTATTATATCAATTCTTACCAAAGGAATTGTATATCATTTTCACGCTCCTATTAATGTTGAGTACTTTTAAGCCCAATGGTTTCAACTGAAAAATTGAGAAGGTGCTTAAAACATTTTTGCCTTTAAAACAAATGGAACTTTAAAAACTTGTCTGCATGACAAAATAGGACTCACTCATCTCCCCTCCCAGTCAATTGACACACTTTGTGGCATTACATGATCTCAGACGATCTTGTCAATCATTCAGCAGCCGTGATTCCAGATCATGGCAAAGCAGATGGGGCACCTCACTTTCCAAGCTTTCCTGCTACAATTATGGTTGGTACAATTATGCATCATTCCACCCAACTCTTTCCCATTTTAACTGCCTCTGGCTGTGAATAGCAAAATGATCACAGACAAAATGTGGAGAAGCCAGTTATGCAGGCATCTGGAAGATTTCATCCCAATGAAGGACAACGGCAAGGCAGTTTACCCTCTGGCAAATAGTTCGCATAATACTGTGGGAGTTGATAAATCAGGAAAATTAGTTTAGCCCCATCAAGACCAGATTGGCTTTGAATATTTCTTGGTTAATTGGATCAATCAAGTAGCTCCAGCTTAGAGTTTGTATTCAACCCACGCCTATGATCTAGTTAAGTATGTTTGCAAACTGTGTCAAAATTTCTTAATATTTAGTAGATCATATTGTATTTCTCAATGAACTAAAAGTAATCTTGAGCAAATGAAAACACACTGTAAAAGGCAGAAATTTCTGATGTAGTTCAAGGGATATATGTCTACTGCATGAAGTTACTTTTATATTTTTGTTATATTTTAATAACTGTAATTAACCAGGCTCATAATTCTTATAAACCACAAAACAGAATTTAAGCATATCTAACTAATTTATTTACACAGGTGGCTCAGTGAAATGTGGGAATCTTGGAAAATAGTCTATAGGCTATAAAAGAAGAAATATAAATTCCTTTGGAATGATACATATTTGAGCTACAGTAACTCAGAGGATCATTCAGATATAACATTTTCTAGGTTGTACATCACGCAATCAGTATCTTACAATGTTATTTAAAAATATGTAGTTATATCCACCTGAGTAGTGTATAGAGGAAGTGCAAGTAGTCCTCAAGTTGCCTATGATGGCAATTGGGACCGGAATTTCCATCACTAAGGGATGTGGTTGTAGAGTGTGGCCACATCACTTAGCAACCTCAATCCCTGCAGTACTTGTTGCCATTGACTGATTGCCATGGTGATTAGGCAAGACAACTTCCTGCTGGCTTCCCATAACTAAAATCAGTGGGAAAGAGGCAGGAAGTTGCAAGTCCCAGGCCTGAAGGCAGTTAAGTGGTTGCTGCTGGATGGGGGAGGGAGTAAGGGTGTGAGGGAGGGTCACGGAGGCTGTGCAAAAGCATAGCACAAGTTGTAGGGGGCACGCAGGGATGTTCCAGAAGTGCTACGCAAGTGGGAGATGAGGCATGAGGGTGTGGGTGATGTGCGAAAGGCACCATGCAAGTTGAGAGGTTGATGCATGAGAGGTGTAGCTTGGGGAGAGTGCAAAGGGTGTGCGAGAGGAGCAGCACAGGCAGGGTGAATGAGGGTACAAAAATGGCCAGCATGGTACAGGCAATCTTCTCTGCTGGCTTCCATTTTGACTTTCTGCAGAAGCTGGCTGGAAGCTTGCAAATGGTAATTAAGTGATCTCAGGGTGCTTGGTAACCAATCATATGAACAAGTTGCCAAGCACCCAGTTAGCGATGATGTGACAACAGGGATGCTGGGACAGCCAGAAGTCTGAGGATAAACACCATTCATTCAGTGCTGTTGTAACTTCGAATGTTCGCTGAACAAATGGTCGCACGCCAAGGAGTACATGTTTTTAAAATGATTTGGAGAGTCAAACTTTTTATTGTATTATTCGTTTAAGGCAGACATCTACAAAGTATTATTTCCTAATCAGTTGCAACATTCCATGTTCTATCAAATACATAAGGGAGACATTCTATGCAGAGATTTATTTCCTTGCTTTTTCTTCTTTTCTGCCTCTGTCTTTTATATCCTACAGCTAAAATATTCCTGAAATGAGGAAAGTGAAGGGAAGCATATGAAACACTGAAGCCAGCCTTTTGACTATTGGCTAACAAAGTGAAGTATGATACTCGCAGGCATACAGAGTAGATGTCAGTCTGAAGGTAGTAAATAGGCCAAATTTTCTAGTTGCTTTGAAAAGTTTCACTCAAATCAATATTGTCCCTAATGTTCTGGATGTTTGCTCTTCTAAACTGCTGAAACTACCATCACAGTTTAGGACTACTCATTCACCCCTGAGGTTCTTGTGTCTTTTCAAGGCTAAATCTGGAAGTTAGCCAATGTTAAGTAGGCGGAATAAAATCTAAATATACTTTGTGAAAAATACAGAGGTGCTCACTATTTTATTGTTGTTCTATTCAAAAGCAATATAAAGTGAATGTAAAAAATGTATTCCCTTTAAAATACTTCTCTAGTAACAGCACTCTGCTGAGTCAAGTAGTTTAATGCTTGTTTCCATTGCCTATTTTTCATAGTTTGAAAAATACGTTTTAGAATTAAGCTATATTTGTTCCTTATATTTGTTCCTTATATTTGTGCCAGAAATACGACTGTACTAAGATTCGATAAGTTACTCTTCATACATAGAAAAATATAGTTTAGACTATTGTTTAGTCTTCTCCCTTATGTGATATCTTTTTGTGTAGATGACTTTTTTGCAGAGCAACATTCAAACATGTACTGTACCCCACGCTTACTAATACAGTAGTACAGGCCATCTTTTGAGATTAAGTATTTCAAACTGATCTGCAAAATCTTATCTAGAAGAATAGAGAATTAGTGCAACCCAGTGTTAATGCCTATCATACAATATAGAGAGCAGTCCTACAAACAGTAAACAAATGTTTTGTAATTGGAACAAATTAGATCTGCTCAAAGAACAGTTACTAGCACGATTCAAGCATTTTATATTGCAATGAAACAAAACTTCAGAATTTTTTGTGTGTTATGCCTTAAGAGAATAGCAGATTTAAACAAGGAACAACCACAAAATTAGGTGCAGTTAGGATTTATGCTGTGGGGAGAAAAAAGCAAATAGGATGATTTAAAGAAGATTTTAAAAAATTAACTCGGACCACAAATAATTTAACTGCAAAAATACAGTCCTCTGAACATGACCTTGAGGCTTCTTCCAAATGCACATGTGGAGTGCACAATTTTTGCTTTTATCATCTTGCCTGCAAACAAAACAGCAGTTGACAAACAACCCAAGCATACTTTTGCACATAGCCATCTGTCTAAAAAAGGAAGAAACAGTGCAGAGAACATACATGGGCATATATACATACAAGACACAAACTTTCTTAAAAGTTAAATCACTTTACTCTCCCTGGGTTTTGTGGACACATGCATACAGTTTCCTTAGCAACAATAGCAAAATAGCCTGTGTCTCTTTGTCTTGGATATGTTTTTAATCTAGTTTATGGCCTTGGGATCCTGGTGGTCTCTAGTTGAAACATTAGCCAGGCCTGGTGTTCCCTAATGTTCGAGCCCAGAGTTAAGCATGCAAACAATTAAAACCATAATAAATATATTGATTGGGCAGTCAACATTCCCTTTCTTGTTCTAAAACAGTTCTAAAAGTATGAATAACTTTTTTCTTAAAGCATTCTCCAAATCTGCAGCTCTGGAAGAACATAACATTAAGGCCTAAGCAGTAAAAAAAGAACATGAAACAAAATGGCTGTATTTTGCCCCAAAATGAGAACAAAACTCAGCTTTGTTTCCAACTTCAGAACATTTTGCAGTCTTAGTAGAAAATAAGCTATTGCCCCTAAAACATATGTTCTGCATCCAGTTTTTAAACTTTCAAATTTCAGCTGAATCACTTTTGTATGCAAATTAAGACTATGGAAAAAAAAATGAATCTGGTATGTTTGATTTGGTTCAGGTTTTTTTCCCCTTAAAAGTTAAAAGTTAATTCCATTCAATTACTGCATCTAGTTACAAATTTTTAAGACATACATATGAAAAATAATTAATATATTGTTATGTATACAATTCTGTTACATTTTTGTAATTCTGGGCTGATAACAAAATTAGGAAAACATGCAAACACTTGTATATAACTATTCCAATTTATACCACTCATTAATCTCTTCCCCAATGCTAAATATCAGTGATAGCATCAATAAAGATTTCATCAGTAGTTACCTGTGTTTTGCAAAATGTGTTAGAATGTGTCTGAGGTTAGCCTTCTATTTTAACTGCACCAATTTTAGCAGTAATTAGGGATAAAAGAAAGTTATGAGCAAAATTTATTGAAAATGAGCTTTCTACTAATTTGTTTTCATCTTTAAATGTTTTACTTTTCATACTTAAAATCCACACACGACTTGAAAGAATATGTTTTATTGAGTAGGGCCTTATATTACATATTTACTACAAATGGACCCATCTACACCAAAGTAATTAAGGTCAAGTAATTAATTATTGTAAATGTTGGTTTTAAAAAGTTTTCACCACCCATAAAAAACAGACTCAGCTTATGCAGTTAATTTTTTTTATTTTAAAAAATGTGTAGTTGTTCTAGCTCAACATATTTTTCTTGAGCTGGAAAATAGGATGGAAATCACTGAAATCAGCATCATTAAAAGCATTTCTTTTTCATTAAGAGTTGATAGACAAAGCCTCTTAAAATGGAACATTTTTCTTCCCATTTAGTAGTCAGGCTGCAGGGCAGGAATGTGGAAAAACTCCACGCAGGTCAAAGGCTTCACTGAAGTCCAAGAAATCTACTTGCTGAGTTTTAATCAGCCTAAAGTTTCTCAAACAGCCTTGGAAGGAATTCTTAGTGGACAAGCAATTTTGTTTTATGTCAGCTAGAAAACAAAATGAAAAAATATAAGACACATGTTTACTGTGTGAATGAGACTGAATTTACATCTCGGAAGCAGTATTTGAAGATACATTGCCAAGTTTCAATCAGCCTAATTTGCATAAGGCAGCTTCATGCAATAAAGGGAACCCTGCTGATCATAAAATCAGTGAATAAAAATGCTGGTCTGTGACCATAACAGTAATCATTATATAATTATTAAATCAATGAATAAATAGTTCTTAAGGGCTAGATGCATGTCTGAGCCCAGAATTGTGTTCAGACAGATTCTCTGGGGGCTTGAGGTATAAAGCTGTAAGAAAAGGAACAAAACAGCAACTAGAACATTTAGGTAAATGGACACTGGTGTTTTAATACTCTTCATATTTCAGAGAACTATCTTTATATGGCTTAGTATTTTTACTAAGTATTTTACTTAGTTACTCAGACAAATATACAACAAGTCAAGATTTTTTTTCATGCTTTGTTTTGAATGTGAATAAAATTACATACCCGGATACCCTCCAATATAAATGGGGTTATTTGTATCTGCAGAGGTTGAATGAACATGTGGATTATCCATCTGAACTACATTTCCATCGACTATTAGAGCAATATGATGCTTGTTTTTCTTAGCCTGCACTTTATGCCACTGTCCATCACACAGATTAGACATTCCTTTGGGTTCATAAGAAGCTATTATTCTACCAGCTCCATTGTTGACATTGAATAAAATCTATAAAAACAAAATAAATCATAACCGAACAGCAAAATGGAGTAAAGATAAAGATAATAATAATAATAATCTTTATTGATTAGCCCTTGAGCCATATCAAAGTGCAAAGTTCCAATAACAAATCATTACCAAAGTCTAAAATGGAGTAAAGATAGAAGATGGTTCTGTTTACTCAATACATTTTTAGAACTGCTATGAGTGGTTAATTATTAAATCAATATTCATTTAATAGGACTTTATTAGCTTGCATTTTGCCAAGACACAACTAATTCAATGTACCTTATTTCAATTTCAATTCATTACAGTCATTTCTCCTTCTCCTCCTCCTCCTCCTCCTCCTCCACCACCACCACCACCCTGATAACTTATGATATGTACATTTCTAAGTACAATGGTAAAGCACAGATAAGGTTTAAGTATATGTACTAACTATGTATCTTCCCTGAGAACTTTAATGTTAGATTTTGCTGTTCAGCAATTGATTAAAATGGTTAATTATACTTTGGAACAAGTTTCATAATAAAGTGATTCTGAAAAGGGGAAATTGGGGGGGGGGGGTCCCTTTCATACTATAGGGAATGGTGATATCTTGGTATATGTAGGGATGATTATTTTTGGAGTATGGTCCATGCAAAAATAAATATAAAAATCTTTTTCAAATAACAATTCCTAATTTTGGTCTGGGAGCACTTTGTTGTTTTTTTCATGATTTTTTTCTTTTAACCACTGAACTTTTCGCTCAAGCCAAGATTATAAAGATATTTCTAAAATCATAGGCATTTGTCTTCAAACTGATTTTTTTTATTATTTCATCTATTTCATAATTTTATTTCAGAGCTCTTTCACATCACCAATGGAACTGTTTCTTCTAGTATAACATTTCTGTTTTCCTATATGTATAATATGTATAAATAGCAAATTGTAATTGGTTTAATAATCTAAAGCTAGTTTTCAGAATAAAAAAAATTATTGCTGTAGAAAAACAGATACGTTTCACAGCGATCATGAAAACATATTAATTCCAGAAACATTATTATATATTAATAATTACCACACCTTTTCTTTCAAAAAATGCACATGCGACTTCCTTATATCTATTTAGATCCACCAATTTAGGTACCATTTAAGATTTATTAGGATAAATGTATTGCAGTAAATCCATTTGAAAACCTACCTTTCCACTTACTATCTCCAGCCCAATAGCATCTATTTTAGCACTGATTCCAAGAAGAACTCCATTCATAACATTCGTACGGAATTCAAATGTAATGTTAACTTCAGATCTGACTTTGTAGCCCTCCCTAACTACAAAAAGAGAGAATGAAATAACAAAGTTAAATAACTGTTGTATACAACTGACATTATTATCGATACAAAGAATTTTGAAAAAAAAGTTTAGAATACATCACTTTTGTTTATTTAACAATATATTGTTTTGCATGCCCGATCCATATTAATTAAAAGTGTCCATATGTTGCATGGACACCATAAATCTAATCTATTTTGGTTTGTGTTCCAATGCTTGCCTTTTCCTGCCCTAGAAGCCTGTCCAATGGAAATGCTTATCTTAATATATCACAAATAGTTCTGCTGGGAAAGGATCCTTACCAAGTTAACAGACCAGGAATCTCCTAATCATATGATCATTTGACCAAAACAACAATAAAGACATAAAGGATAAATGTAAATGAAAAAATAAAATTAGAAAAACCACTAAAAATAAGAGCTTTAACCATCTGTAAAAAAATATACCAATCATAACTACCAACTTCAAAACTAAAGCTCTGTCTAAATAACACTTAGCAGTTTAGAAAAAGTGATAGGCCTCTATTCTAAAAACTCTCCTACTTATCTTTTGTACATGAAAGTTACTGTAAAAAACACAGCTATCTAAGTGGGAAAGTGTGCTCATTTTAAGTCTCTCCTTGAACGAAACAAGTGGGCTAGCTTTATTGGAAACAGAAGTCTGCAGTACAGAGATTTCCTTGTTCTTCAGTGAAGCCATTCTATTTCCGAGTAAGGGAAATTATATGATTCTTACCCACTTCCAGCAGCTACAATAAATCAGAATTGGAAATAAAAGAACAAGAGGAAAACATTTAATGTTTTTGGATATTTCCTATGTTTCACTTTACACTTATATGGGAGAGAGCAGGAATAAAACAATACTTTGCTTACCAAGAGCAGCAAAACCACTTCCATCAAAGTAAGTTCCTTTCTGGATCACAGCATAGCATTTATTCACAGCAAAGGTTGAGACCAGACTATCTAACTGCTTGCTATTAATGGTTACTTCACCAATGCATGCAGGAATACTGTGAGTAATCTGTGAAGACAATTTGGTACTGTAGTTACTCCTGTAGAACAGTGTTTCTCAATCTTAGCAACTTCAAGACTTGTGGAATTCAACTCCTAAAATTCCCCAGCCAGCATACTCATCTTAAAGTTGCCAAGGTTAAGAACCACTGCTATGGAAAATCTGTATTATACAGAGATACACAGAGATACATCATTCAGAGCCTTACTGCTTTAGAACTATAAATCATTGACAAATGCAGATATCTATTAGAGGAAGTCACTCAAACTTTGTGGTAAATGTACACATCATTTTAAATTGCTTTTTGTTTTCACAAAAAATCATTTTTGTCATTGGAATCAGGATCAGATAGGGAACAAAGAACTAAAGTCTCCTATCCCTCATAGGAAGGTCCAGGGCACACTAGTTATTATAGTCTTTTTTGCATATGTTTATACTGCTATAAATTAAAAATAACTTCACAGGAATATTTTTTAAAAAAACAAAAAACAGAATGGGACAGTGGTGGCGAACCTATGGCACGGGTGCCAGAGGCGGCACTCAGAGCCCTCTCTGTGGGCACGCACGCCATCGCCCCAGTCCTAGGCCTTCAGCTGGGTTTTATAAAACCTTTTCACTTTAGGCCTCTGCCGCAGTGTGCAAAAAAAAAAAAAAAGGTTCAATCAGTCAATTTCAACTTCTTTAGGGGAAAAAAAGATCTTGAAAAGTTGGAGTTGATTGATTGAACTTTTTAGTCCCACCCAGTCTTCCATTACCACCGCACCACGCCCACCCAATGGGCCACGCCCACCCAATGGGCCATGCCCACCCGGCACCCAACAATGCATAAGTGGGTTTTGGGTTGCAGTTTGGGCACTCGGTCTCTAAAAGGTTCGCCACCACTGGAATGGGAGATCTTAGATTCGGTGGCAGGGGGGAAGAGAACTGAACTAGAACAAATGCAGCAAGTACACATTTGCATTTTATGATGGAAATAAGATGGAATACAGAATATCTATGATCAGGGGTTAACCACCCAGCCAATTTTCTATGCTGTCCTCCTGACCCTGACCTGTTGCCCTGAGTCTTGCTGCCATCTAACTGGAACCCCCTGTGGGGAAAACAGATGCAGTCCAGGCAACAATACTTTTTTATGTTGTAAATCTGAATAGCTATTTGGAAGAAAAGAGAGGATTTAGGATAGAAAAATAACACAGGAAAAGTTTTAATTCTGCTCTTCTCCACAACCGCTGCTGAGATGAAAATCAGACTTACAAGTTATTTTATTTTTTAAAAAATGTTGGGAAATCCATCTGTTTTCCATCTTAAAATAGTCTCTTTCCATAGAGTGAAATTTAATACTGCTATTGTTATGGCTATGACCATGAGGCTGCTTATTATGGTCACTGGAGAAACTGAACATGCTGTTTCAGATACAGACATGTCTGATAACTTCTACAAAATTTAGTAAAAACAAACAAACAAACAGCCCTGTTATTTGAAGTAAAATGCAAACAGAGGAACTGGAATATTTCAGATCGAACGTGGATAAGTATAAAATACCAAAATACCATGTAAGAAAAAGAACCTATTATTAGCATTACCCAGAGTCAATTCACATATATTAAAAACAGAGTGAATTCATTTCTTGAATCACTCTGTTTGTTATCACTTAACAGCTGTTCCTATCCTTTCTATGAACCTTCCAAACAACTAATGACAACCAGAATTTACACTCTACAATTCTTTTTGCTAGAACTGATGTGAGCTTAATCTATATACAAAACAGAACACCCTACAAAAACTTCACATCATGGTCACAGAACCTCCTTGGAACAGCAGAACATTGATATGGAACATAGTCTGATATATTTGCATATCCAGCACACAAAGGATCAATAAGAAGGTAAAGTCCTTACATTTCTAATGTTCTTTGTGAGGTAGCCTAAGGGTAGACCCCCCAAGTAAAATTTCCCATCCACATCCAAGGTGCTTCCGTCACCTGAAACATTGACAGCTTCAGTTTCCTGCCCATCAACTATGATTACACCTTTCCTCTTTGCATAATCTGTTTGCACCTGTAAGATAAAATCCATTATTTGTGAGCAGTTATTGATAGTTAAGAAACATGCAACTAAGAATAGTATTCCATATATGTATCTGTGACCAGCAGAACTTTCTATTCTTGTTTCACAATTGTTTAGGGTTTTAAATACATCAACCAAATATGTCAAATGCAAAAACTATTGCGTGCCTAATGCAATATTTCCCCCCTTAGGTCCTAAATGTACCAAAATATTTCTGTATCTTGGCAGTTGAATAAAAGAATTTAATAAATGTACCGTATGCCATTGTCCATCACTGATCATTGCTTCATGAGAAACTACTGACTGCCCTTTTCCAAGATCGAATGAAAAACGGAGTTTTCCTTCTTGTAGTTGAAGGGCTGCATAATCAACTTGCTTCTGATGAGCTGTGTAGTATATTAGACCACTAGAAGCAAGGGTCCTGATTCTTAATTGGACAGAAAACCTACAAAATAAGATGTGGAATTGATCAAAGTTTGGACATTTCATTGCATCCCGTGAAGACCATCAAAAAGACTATCTTTCTTTTAAAGACAGAAAATAATGTTAAGTTGAATAACTATTCTAGGCTGGACTGTTGTGAGCTACCCAGAGTTGCTGAGAGTCAGGTGGCATGCAAGTTTAATAAATTGTTGTTGTCATTCAGACATGTTGAGGAGCCGTGGTGTCACAGTGATTAGAATGCAGTATTGCAGGCTAATTCAGCTCATTGCCAGGAGGTTGATCCTCACCCTTGACTTAGTCTTCCATCCTTCTGAGGTCAGGAAAATGAGGACTCAGATTGTTGGGGGCAATACACTGATTCTGTAAACTGCTTAGAGGGCTGTAGAGCACTGTGAAGTTAGAGGAAAATTCTCCTAACATTAACTGGATCAGTCATAAGTGAAACATACTTTCATTTTCTGAGTGTTACAGGATAGCATGATAGGTGAATAATTATTGTAGAAGAATACAGAAAGATAAAAAAAAATCTAGGAAGCCATTACCCATGAAGAAACCCACTGGAAAGAAAATAGAATAGGCAGAAACTAAGGAAAAGAAGTTATAGTAAACTGCACAATACTCCAATTTGCATTTAAAAAAATTGTCTATTGTAATGGGAAATAACTTTTTTTCTTTAAAATGCTATGAGAAAGATCAGTGACCTTTTTGGCTGTTTTTAAACAAAGTGTTTAATGCTAGTTTAAACTAGTTTATATAACATTTACTCTACATATGACTGACAGGGAACAATCTCAGTTATTCTAGAGTCTGCACAACACCCAATCTCTAACAGGCAGAAAACTACCCTACTATATGAATGTAGAAGCAGGAAAAGCATTTAAAGAAAAGAATGAAAAATAGATACTGGCTGTAGATAACCATATAGGAATGAATGGAATTTAGCAGTGCCACATATTGTCTAGGTCAGGGGTCCCCAACCTCCAGTTCGTGGACCAGTACCAGGCCGTGGCATGCCAGCAACCGGTCCACACAAAGCCCCATCCGCAAGATGCAGGCAGCACACAAAACCATGCACTCTCCAGTCCGTGGAAAAACCTCTCTCCACGGAACCAGTCCCTGGTGCCCAAAAGGTTGGGGTCTTCTGGTCTAGGTAGTTCTCTAAGTTGTTATTCCTTAACTTCATATTCTCTAGCTGTACATTGGAGTAATATTCTATCTAACATGTAGTGGACCAATTCTATACAATAATTTAAGATATACCTACTTCTTTCTTACTGTAGACTGATTGAAAAGTAGCATTAAATGACTGTTTCTGGTAACGCCAAACTGATGGGCATTGGAAACGTACTTCAGCTCTCCACTTTCTGCACACTTTTTCTGTAAACAGAACAACCGAGATAAATGAACCAATTCTCCATCCAGATTATTGAATCTTGATGACATACAAATTCCATGTTCAAATTATCAGAACCCAAGACAACACAAGCCTGATTTTCATCTGCTCAGGCAAGTGTGGTAGCTTTATATTTTTTTTTAAGGACAAAGGGACATTTTCACGTGTTTCCTGTGAGGTGAGGTGAACTCAGAGACAGACAGAGGGACTGGCCCTAAGTCACCCAGTCAGCTTTCATACCTAAGGCGGGACTAGAACTCATCGTCTCCTGGCATATAGCCTGGTGCCTTAGCCACTGCACCGAAATGGTTCTCCTGCTTCGTCCAATTCCAGTAATAAGCCATGCTAATTGGAAATCAGGAAGTTATGCTCCAATGTTTCTGCAGGACACTAGGTTAGAGAGCAGCACTGTGGTGCTTCCTCATTTGGATGATCAAAAGAACTGAATTTCTGAAATATGCTCATGTTTAACAGTAAAACTAGACCTACATTCTAGACCAGTGTTTCTCAACCTTGACAATTTTAAGGCATGTGGACTTCAACTCCCAGAATTCCACAGCCAGCATTGCTGGCTGTGGAATTCTGGGAGTTGAAGTCCACATGCCTTAAAATTGTCAAGGTTGAGAAACACTGGTCTAGACAATCTGCAGCAGAACCGAATACAGAATAGACAGCTTCAGTCATTTTTTTTACATCTATGATTACAATGGTACATAAATCATACATATCTAAATTTATATAAAGTGATACTTATTGATCCAGTACTACAGTTGCAAAAAGACATGCTAATATCCAGAAATCAGATATGACTAAATTCCCCCAAAATAAAATAAAATTGATTTTATTTATGTGTATATTTAATGAAAAGTAAATGAATTAATTCAATATAGTTAATAGGATTACTTTTTCATGTATTTAATAAATTGCCCTGTAAGACAGCAGGCTGCCCAGAAAATTCCCAGCACCTGTGCTGCTTTCTTCCCTTCTCTTTAGGCTCTCACCAGTAGCAGTACAGCCTATAAAAGATTTATTGTGAAACAATGAGGGGGAAGGGAAGAAGGAGGTATGTGTGTTTATTGGGCAGTAAAGCAGCCTAAAATAGCAGAAAGCAGCGGGAAAGAGATTCCCCCCCCCCAACAGTACTCACAAGAAACAGTGGGCAAGAATGAGTAGTGGAGAGTAATGAATAATAGCATGTGTTGTTGTTAATACTTTTGTGTCTTGAGCCCACCAAATTGGGCATAATTAAAAGAACCCATAACACAGTGGTGGCTTTATGATTTACCTGTGGCAAAGAGGTGAATTAAATTGAAATTGGAAAATAGAAAAAAGAATTTTTTCTTTCTCGGCTTAATTTTGTTTAATTATGATCATAACCACAGATATAACCATCATAACATACTTCCTTAGCCAGTGAAAAAGACTTTAGAGAACTTGGCAGCATCTGCATTTCAGATCGGATTTCAAAGTCTTCTGGTTGAATAGTAGGCTTAGATTTCTCTGAAAGAAAGCAACTGTCCATATCAACACCTTCATACTTTATTGCAGCGGTGAAATCCAGAAACCTGTAGGAAGGAAAGAAGAAACAAATCACAAGAAACATGAATTATTTTTCAGGCATAAGCTGAAAACTAAGAAAGCAAAAGTATTTATCCAGTGCCAACTACTTTTCTCACATATCTTTCATGTGAAATTCTAAAGAGTTATCCAGTCCAACACTGTGCAATTCCATGATTTCCATCTTATATATCTATGGATCTTGCTTGCTATCATGTTCCATATAGGTTACATCTTCTATTGTAGTCAATAGTTACAGGATAGTCTCAATGGCTGTAGACCAAAAATTATCCAGCTAAGCATGACATTCTTTCCTATCCCACTGAACAACTAATAAAATCAGATATATTTGGGGTGAAAATCAGTTCTACAGATAGACAAAGGAGAACAATTTAAAACCAAATCTGTCCATCAATAAAGCAAAAGACATGGAAATCAGGCCTTCTGCCTAGAGGAGAAGGACAGCCAGCCAGTTGCATTTTAGACAGGAAAAAAGAGAAACAAGAATTTCAACACTGTTTCACTATAAATAGACTTGCACTTGATACCCAGCAATATTTGGAATTCTTTAATAATGGGTTCTTGGCTTTTCTACATAAAACTCTACATCAGAGTATATGAATTCTTCCATGCCTGTTAAGTGGTTTTAGTTTAAGCTTCTCTGACATTTGGTAGAGAAGATATTCTGGTTAAAAACAAATATGCAGAACTATCATACCATGGTAGAAACAGTAAATGATGCCCTCCAATAAATAAAGGAATCCTTCTCTACCATAGAGACAGTATGGTAAACGCGAAGTAAAGGTTATTTTTTTTTAAAAAAAATGCATCTTTCTGCCCATTAGTTAATTAAATAACTTATATGAAATATATATTCTTCAGAACTAAAGAAGCTTCTTGGATGAGAAGGAAACATTTTCAAAGAAAAAAAAAACCCCAAGAAGATCCAATTGCCTTTTGGAAAAAACACTTTTGGGACAACCATGACCTGGATGATTGGGAATCTCCATAAACATATACAGGGGTAGGCAACCTTGGCTCTTTTATGACTCGTGGACTTCAACTCCCAGAATTCCTGAGTCAGCATGGCTGACTCAGGAATTCTGGGAGTTGAAGTCCACGAGTCATAAAAGAGCCAAGGTTGCCTACCCCAATATACAATGTAAGGTTAAAGAAGAACTTTCCCATGCATAGAAATTAATTTTAACTTACTCTGTGTTAAATATCACATTAGCTATACAACCAGAGAAAGAATCCATCATCATTAATCCTGAAATGCTTTCTCCAGCAGGAATTCCACCAATAAAGAGCTTTGATATATTAATTGGTCTGGTTTCTGCCATGAGTCCAAGTCTAATTTCTTCAGGTTTACTTTCATCCACTTGTACACTTATTATTCTGGGCACCAAGAAGCGGGGGACAGAACAGAGAGAAATAATACTTAGTAACATTTTTTTTCAAGAGAATAATTTCAAGGAAGAGAAAACAAATAAATTTTATAATCTACCCTGAATAACGTGAACATAAATTTGGTTCTCCAACATGTGTTGGAGGCTTGCTACCGTGAGACATCAGAACTTTCTAATGACTTTCTAATTCATTTCTCTCTCTTTTTTAATATATAAGGCCTGAAGGCTTCTTAGTTAATTACGTATTTCTATGTTCTACAAATATTTGATAAGATTCCAAATATCAAAGCATCTACAAATTATAAAAATTGTAATCAAAGCATCTACAAATTATACAAATTATAAAGGAAATAATCACACACATTTTAAACAGTAGCTGGACAGAGAATATAATTACCACAGGAAACTGAACTGCCCTGAACAACAGGTAACTGTGATTAGTTTTCTGAAATAATGTAAGTTAGTTCCTTAGACAACACAGTAACTAACATAAGTGGTAATTAAATTAATACTTCAGCTTGTACCTCTTATTCCGAGTAAGGATAACAGAATGTTCTTTTCCATCACTGTAAGTTCCATTAGTAGACTTGACCGTGACCCTTTTTGCATTTGCTCGGTCACCAGCAAGAACCTGCACAGCCAAGTGACCATTCACTAGCATGATGGAAAAAAAGGGCTACAAGGAATAGGAAAAAAAAAGTTCCGTTATTGTTAGGCATGTTAAAATGTAGAAAGAGAGTGGTGGGGAGGACGTCTTTTTTTCTTCCTCTGTCTGTCTTGGAATTTTATTTTATTATTTTACTTTTTGGAGAATGGACTTGATACAAAATTATACATGTAGAGCTCAATTTATGACAGCAATTGGAACTAGAATCCGCGCTAAGCAATGCGCTGATAAATGCAAACACATTGCTTAGCAACTGCAATCCCTGTAGTCCCAAGTTGCCGTTGTTATCCAAATGCCATTGTTGTCATTAGGCAAGGAAACGTCCTTCTGTTTCCCCACAACCAAAGTAGAGGACGCAAGGGGTGTGTGTGCAGGAAGTACAGCAAGGGTCAGGGAGGCTGCACAAGGTTGTAGATCAGGGAGGATGCACAAGGGTGCAGCATAGGTCAGGGAGGGTATGCAGGCAGCACAGGGAGGGCGTACAAAGATATTGTGGGGAATGGGAATGATGTTCAGTGGTGCACAAATGAGTGGTGCAGTATGATACAGAGAGACTCAGGGAGGATGCAAAGGTGGAGGAGACTTACACCAGCGATTTGTCACCTTCCCTGCTAGCTTCCCCACTATTTCCTGGAAGTTGGCAGGGAAGGTTGCAAATGGCAATCACATATTTGCAGGGTGCTGCAATCAGTCGGTAGAGAACGTTCTAACTTCAAAAGGTCACTGAACAAATGCTGTAAGGCAAGGACTACTTGCTTGCCGTAGTGGTGTTCGTTCTTCTACTTAATCCATTTTTTAACAGAAATGGGAACGTTCCCTTCACTGCTTCAAAATGTTCCAAAAATTTACATGTTTGCAATAGTGGCAAATATCTGTAGCTCAGGTGTAGGATGAGGGTGAAGGTTCATTCTCCGAGCTTGAGGGTTGAAGCTTCAGCCCTTATGTAAGTAGAACACTGACACAGACATCCAGTAAATACAGCTGAAGATGTTACCTAGCCTGGTAACGAAACATTCAGAAATCAACCCTCAAGCTCGGAGAAAGAACCTTCACCCTCAATTTATAGGTTTCTTGTGCTGATCAACCCAATTTTATTTGCAGAATTCAAGCAGAAACACTCATTTATGTAAGCATCCTTATTTCTATTATGCCACCCTAACCTTTAATCTAACAGCTGAAGATAAAAGGCTGTATTTCCTCTGAACTGAACTCAAGGTCTAGTGACTTCACAGGATTGTAATTTCTTGGCAATAATGTAGAACTGGTTTGCCACTGCCTTCTTCCAGGATAGTGTGTGATTTTTCCAATCTAGATAGCAGCCATGGCATTTTTGGTGGTCTTCAGCCCAAATATTATCTCAATCACACCCCGCTTCACTTTTAGAGATTAGTCAAGATCCATTCCAGAAATAACTAAAAGCAAAAAAATCAAATTAAAGGTGACTGGGTACTCACAAGATGGACTTGCCTGCGTCTTCGTTTTGCTTCACCTTTGCTAAGCCCCACAAGAATGATCCCACTGGAGTTCTTTGTAGCAAAAGTAGCCATAAGTTCAGATTCCACCAAAAGGGATTTGGGTGGCAACTCAATGTAACCATTATGTAAGATATTAGCACTGCGTATAGGCTTGATTGCGAAAGAAAAGGAACAATCAGTCAATACATCATTCTAAATCAAAAAAATAAAAATACAGCTTTTGATTGTTTAACATTCAACCTGCTAGTCATTATAAAGTCATCATGTATTGTTAATTCATTTCTCAGTAGCAAACAGCTTAAATCTAGTGAATAGAACTATTAGTATGTCTTACCTCTAGGATGCAGCCTTTTCTCACACCGTACGAATTTTTAAGCAAGTCAAAAGTAGATCGGGATATTTCCAAGTTCTTCATGCATCCCACAAAGGTTCTGCTATGAACCCCTTTCCTAATAAAGGAAAATACTGAGCTTTTAAAATTGAACAAAATACTAAATTCTTCATAAAAGTCAGGATGGAGTCACTGAGTAATTAATTTCTGACAAATCAACACTTTTCCAACAATACCCAGTGATTACATCAATTACAGAATATAACAATTCAGAAAAATACAAAGCACAATAGGCAGCTTTTCTTTCCATTTGATCTTGGCCTCCCTTGTGTTTTAAATTTCTATGATGAATTTTTAAGACCGATGACTAAAACTGTTTTAGTGACCATCACCTTTGCATTCAGGATCTTGAAAATAAAGCACTCTTTGTCAACTTAATATTCTGCATTTGTCTTTTCTACAATGCTCAGTTCATTTCTGTCTTCCATCTCAATTTTCAATATTCCAAAGACAATGAAATGCAGTCATACGGCCTATATTTTAGAGAAATGGCCAAAATGGCAGCACAAAGGAAAATAAGCCATTACAATGAACTAGAATCCCACCTACTCCCCCTTCTAACATTCCTTATTACTCCTGCTTATCTTTGGAAAAGGAATGATCTAATTGTACTTTTTGTTGTTATTGTTGGCATCTAAGAGAAGTCTCTTTAGGTATGAGGGAAGGGAAGCAAATGAACCACAAAATATGGCCCTCCCCCTCCTCCCCCTCCAATTTTCTCATGTTTCTAGGGAAGGTTTGAAGTGAGAGTTGCTGAATAAAGTCAGTATGTCAACCAATGAGGAACCTTGATCTATGTAATCAGGGTTGGCAGGTGCTCAGGCAATTACCATTGTTAAACTCTCTCTCTTTCCAATCTAATACAAAGAGACAGAAATGAAAGCTATCAGATGGCATGCATATCTCATTTCCCCTACATGCATTCTTTTCCCTCATGCCTTAAGAAATCTCTGATCAAAAGGAAAACAGTGAGTATATGCTCCATATTAAACATGAAAGCGAGGGGTTGTAAGCAAAAGTTTTTTTTAAAAAAACCCTCACATTATAGTAGATATTCTTTATTCAGAGCCTTAACTTAAAATCTGTGTTTGAAAGTACATATTTTCAAGAAAATCTGAAAGAAGGTACACTCCATGTCTCCAAAAGGAAATTGTGCTATAGACCACTATGGGGAAAAACCACAGATAATGGTTGATGTTAAGCTTATTTGTGGTAGGCAAGAAGTACCTTACCAAAAATCCAAGACTCTAAGACTGATTGTGTGAAAAAAAGATAGTAATACACATAATTTGGGCCTGAGCAATGTAATGGGCCTTACAGACTTTACTGAAATGGGCAAGAGAGTAATCAGTTACTAACAGAGCTACATCCACTATATTTAGGGCCAGATGCAATTTCCTGACTATCTTCAATAGGAATGCACTCAAAACTGAAAATATGTACCTGAAATATATATCTTAGAATTATGCCTAACTGTTTTGGATTGGCTCAGAACTCCAGATTTTAGTTAAATGACAACCTAGTGGAATTTTGGGGATGAATATTACAAGACTTTGGTCTTTCTATTCTCCTCAGCATGGTCCATTAATCTTCTCAAAGACTTGCTTTTCCTACCTCCACTTAATGCTGCCATAGATTTGATTGATTTCAAATACAGAAAAATAGAAAGAAGGTTGGCAGGGAGTGGGGAGGACTGGTTGGATATACTGCCCTTGGACTCAAGCCAAAAGCTTCTGTATCTATTATCTCGGATTTTTCCTGTACACTGCCCACCCGTGCATCAAACAGTGGAAATTGATCATCGCATTGCCTTCGAGAAGTCAGCTTTTCCATGCACACAGAACATTTTGTGCAACCTACTCTTAAGGACTTTCTTTGAACATAGTTAATAGTACCTTACTGTCCTTGATCTTGGTAACCCTCCAATGTAAATTGGGTCTTTATCAGAACGATTCAGGTCAGAGGCTACACCAGGGGATTCGCCTTGCTTGATTTCTTTAGAATTGAGGCTGTAAGCATCCATGACTGCCAAAATCCCTGAAAGATAAAAGAATATCTTGAGGTAAGCAAATAGGAACAGTTTGTCAGATTCAGGAATTTCTATTCAAACAAACATTGCAGAAAATGTAACAGTAACAATACATTGTTCTGTTAGTCATTAAGATCACCTAAGAATAAAAAAATTAAACCCTACTCTCATTTAGTAGAAATATGAAAAATATAACATACATGTTATTTCAGACAGTACTTTTACAACATAATTTCAATTTAAACAAAATAAAAAAGCAATCTACCCTTTGCTATTCAACAATTGAAAGTATTATACGTATAATATGTTGGCGCATTCACAATTTCTGGAGGCAGGTTGTTCCACTGATTAATTGTTCTAACTGTCAGGATATTTCTCCTTAGTTATAGGTTGCTTCTCTCTTTGGTTAGTTTCCATCTGTTGCTTCTTGTCCTGCCTTCAGGCACTTTAGAGAATAGCTTGACTCCCTCTTCTTTGGTTGGTTAATCAACCAAATCTTGAGGGTGGAATAATTTTGCTTTAGAAATGCTTTTTCAACCTCATCTCATTCATTGTTAAACTGATATAAAGATGTTTCATCTAATTAAGATAGTTCCCAAATATTAGAAGCTCATACAGAATCCATTAAGAGCGTCATCCTAGCTCACCTTTCTATGAATGTTCAATTGATTTTTTCAGTGTGCATCAAACTTGTATCACATACTGATATTACAGTATAAACCATCCAAATCAAACTTCCACCAAGAAGCAACAAAGAAAACCTGTTCATTTTAATTTTCAAAACTTTCTTGTATGTGTAGAAACCATTGTTTTGAAGTGAAAAATTAGATAAAGCAAGTCAGACCTGGTATGTGCTTCATAAGGCAGAAACTGCCACCTCTAATTCTTCCATTTCAGTGTAAAGATGGTACCACCTCTGATTTTTCAATCAAAGTAATAAAGGGATTGTGCCTAGTTTTCATAGTCCTATGGTTTCAATGTTATAATTAAAATCAATGTCAAGAACAAACACACTGAGTTATGTCTGGATAAAGCCAACATATTTTACCTTCCTTTTTGTTTCGGCTGAATGAAAGTTTATACCATGTTCCATTATTGTAGCGGTTTTCAGTTTTAAGTGTAAGGGGACCTGAACCAAGATCAACGGTTACTTTAATTCTGCCATCGACAAGCTCCAGAGATAAGAAATCCTTCTGCAGAAAAGGAAGCAAAAATTAGGGAAATATATCACACTTCTTATTGCTATAGCTATTCAACTATCCAATAAGTAAGAAAATCTTGGAAATTTCTATCAGTCATTTGAAAACTCAAAATGCTTCACATACATTATCTTGATACAAATTCTGTAAAATTAGTTCTATTCTGAAAATGAGGAGCTGAGACTTAGTGAAAGCTACCATCTCTCTATTAAAGTCACAACAGATTCAACAATGGTTTAACTAATCTATCATACAAAGCAATTTATGTAGTTTATTGTTGACTCTTCACTATAGGGATGTCCACATGGGGTCAACAACATCCAAATCACTGGACAATCAAATCCCACTCATTTTTATGAGAATGCTATTCATGTAACACACTGCAGAGACATTTCATTCTTGTAAGGCAATAGGCATGAAAACTGGCTGGGGAACTTTGGGCCAGTCACTCTCTCTTAGACCCACCCACCTCGCAGGGTTATTGTTATGGGGAAAATAAAGGGAAAGAGGAAGGAGTATTTTGTATGTTCATTGCCTTGAATGACTTATAAAGTAATAAAGGCAAGATAAAAATCTAATGAATAAATAAATAAATAGCTAATAGTTAGGCATAGTAGTGAATTTATTCATTTTTATTTAATTACTTATCAATAAATACCCCCAATACAGATTATGGAACTGAATATATCTTTTTTGATAAAATGGAATGATCTCCTTACTGTGCCATTGGAAGCCAGGTATACTAAGAGCCCATTAGTTGAAAAAGTGTTGAAAAATACAATTATCTGAGTCACAGTGGAGCGAAGTGCTTTCTCTACTACTGAATATCCACTGCCATCAAAATGAAATGAAGGATCTTCATACTGTGGGCTAGGGAAAACAAACAAAGAGAAGATTGAGACTGGCAGGCTATAACTAAGTCCTTAACAAGATGCAATCTGTCCACAGAATTCTGTACTACACTCCATAATGAAAATCCAATTTAGCAACAGTCAAAATAGACATCAACTGAGTCTATATGTAAAATTGCCAAACTGCTCTTTTAGCCTAGAAATAAAAGTAATGCAAAAGATCAGGACAAAATTAATTTGATGTAATTTAATGTAGATCTGTATTAAATTAATTAAAGACAGTTTAAAACTATATATGAGTAAAAGTTATTTTCATTTTGAAGATTAGTTTAAATATACACATGAAACTTTCCAATATATTCTTTTCCTTTTTTAGTAAAGAGAGCAATATATGAATTTCAAATATTATATCCACATCAATAAAATGGTCACATTTAAAAAGCAACATACTAATCCTTCTATGTTGTCTTCAGCAATTTAAAGGGGAATACTCCATTATCAATAGGCATAATTCTACAGTTTCTTAGGATTCTTCAGAACAGGTTTATAAAATAATCATCTATCTCCCTCTGCTGGTTAAAACATACTTATACAGCTATGAGCATTTTTTAAATTGGTTTTGATATAAAAATGATCATTAACAGAATTATCTTTGAATCATCTTTTAACTCAGAGGAAATCCAGAAGATAATTTTCAAGATACATCCTTACAACAATTTAAACAACAGGAAAACAACAAAATTAAATTCCGGTAGCACCCAAAATGGAACATGGTACAGGTATTTGTAAAAAAAAAAAAAAAATCACCCCAAAATTAAATGCACAATAATGCTTTTACAACCCATCTACAAGACAAGGTTTGCCTTCTGAACAGGTGAATTCCCTATCAAAGTAATGCCTTGACCCATATTTATTTCCTAGAGAGGTCAGAAGGAAAGTTGGAGAATCACACGGTATTCTTCACTTGTGGATAGTGGTAGATGACTCAAACAATTTTAAAGATCACTTATTTTTTAAGTTGCTATACAGCAAACAGGGAAGCCTAATTAGATTTATAAAACCCTCAAGCAATGCCATAGGCATACTTGTCAAAGCAAAATACATGTAGACCCCAAATTAAATTCCTTTATATATTGACTGAGATGACAATGCACAAACTAATTAAATAACATGAGTATCAGCAAGCTATTTTCAGTTCTCACCTTCCAAAGCATCCTGTGCACTTGCCTTCTCTTTCCATAAAATTCCAAAGTCCCACTGGCCTGCCATTCAAGAATGTCTCCCCGATGCACCCTTTAAAATGTGTTACTTTAATTGATGGTGATTTCTATAGAATACAGAACACATTTAGAGCAAATAAAACAAGCTTTGGCTATTTGAAATTTCTTCAGGCACACAGCTATATTCTTCCAAATGTGGCGTAGTGTAAGGGTAAAACAAAATCAGTTAATAGAACAATGTTTTATCTGAGCTCCACTGAGGAACTCTGCTGCATTTGAGTAGCATGACATAGTCTGCACTGCAATAATTAGTATTGATTAATATTATTAATCCCCATGTACATAATAACTTTCACCTCTCTCTAGTGGTATCCTCACAGGCTTGCTGATTTTGTCACTATTGCAGCACAGTGTTGCTAAGTTCGTTCCTTTGTATGTGTGTGCAACAACATCACATATGTCCAAAAGAGATGAACTTGAGTCTTGAAATTAGTGTCATGAATTTGCCCCTCCCCCTTTCCACAAAGATGCCGCTGTTTCTCACATTAAAATTATAGTCACTGGCACATTTTTAAAGAACAAGAACAAGCAACCACCACATAGATGTCTTTCTTTTCATTTCTGAATACTTGACAGCTCTTACGGATTACGAGGAGGGAATCATCTTCAATAGCCGCCAACTGAACTATCACAATATATTACAGTAAACGTTTCACCTTGATTTGTCCTCCAAGTCCACCAATGAACATTAGGGTTGACGGGTTTACATCTAGCACAGTGGCTGTTCCAGGGGAGGTTGCACTTCTTCTGATGGGCTTCTGAGGAGAACTAGTCTCCTCTACACTCAGAGTGCCAGTTTTCGCAAACCTAATTAGAAGAATAACGAAAGAACTAAAGTAGTTAAATCTGCCAACTGGTGTTACACATAGCAGTTCAAGAAAAAGATGCAAATATTTATATAGTTGACGGCAACTGTTCTGAATACCTTATCACTTAGATGTTGCTATTTACTGATTTGATTCATATTCCATCCTATATAATGGAACTCCAGGCAATGTACTTACTTCCTTATCCTCTTCCTTTATAGCAGGGGTAGTCAACCTTGGCTCTTTTATGACTCGTGGACTTCAACTCCCAGAATTCCTGAGCCAGCACAGCTGGCTCAGGAATTCTGGGAATTGAAGTCCACGAGTTATAAAAGAGCCAAGGTTGACTACCCCTGCTTTATAGCAACAACTCTGTTAATAGATTGGACTGAGAGAGAAAGAGAGAGGTAGCAACTGATCCAAGGTTGTTCAATAAGCTTCTGCGGCTGAGGGCTCCCTGGGACTAGTCCAACAGCTTAACCCACTACAAAGATTTAGGGTATTCATTAAATTCAGTTTATTTATGCAGACTGCCCCTTTTTTCTAAAAACAAAAAGTGCAGATCCTTTACCAAGGTACTGAAAACTCTTCTACGTTTGGGCTGTACAGTTTGCTTGAGTTATATGTATGATTGTGAACAGGCTGTAGTAAATATACAGGATGGTTGGGAAGGAAAAGAAAGGGGTAAATGAAGCTCAGCCTGAGCCAAGAAAATGATGGTTTACAAAAATACCTCCAACAGCCAGCCCTCTCCCTCTTAATTCCAAGAAGATAAAAGAGGGAGGAATGGAACCATATTCAGACTTGCAAGGTTCTGTTACTGTAGCTGTTCTAATACAAGTAGCTTTAGGTTTGCACAATGAATGCTTCTTAGTCTGGTCTACCTCATGAAACTGACACAGCCTTGACATAATGGTGATATTTTTCAGCTAACAAAGTATCTGGGAGTCAAATTGCATTAAGCTACATAAGTTTCAAAGGCCATTTGAGTAAGCTTTTGTGGTTGAGGGTGGACTACAACATCAGTTTCCCTGCTTCTAGTGTAACATCTCAATGAAGGCTCCTGGGCTGAGAGGGGAACTGACCCAATGAGCTTCCTTATCTGAGGATGATTAGAGTCTGGGTCTCCTCACTCCTAGTCCAACACTACTGTAACTACTGTACTACACAGCTCTCAAAATATCCATGTCTGTATCAGGTTCTGTGATTATATGTGACTTACCAGCATTCTTTTATGCCCCCCATGTCAATATGCTATTACATTTGGGGGAATGAATTTAAAATTTTTAAAAGACAAAATGATTACTTTATATTTTACAAAGGCTTAAGGCATCAATTTCAACATTTAAAATCGTTGAATGTGCTGCAAAATTTGGTATTAACTAGCCGTTGAAATCATAAAACCAATAGTATCTATATCTCTGTGGTTTGTAATTGTTTATCTCTTACATCCATCTTATGATAAATACCTTTATTAAATAAATTAAATTATTATTTTAAGAATGTTAAAAGCTGTTTATTCCCAACACAGCTTACCTTTTCTAGATATCTGATGTTCTATATAGACAGTATCACATCCATAGTATTTTACACATCCATACCTGGTAGCATGTATTCTATGCCATTTGTTGTTGTTAATAGATAAATCAGGATATTCCAGTCTTGTTGACCCAGAACCCAAATCCCACAAGAAGGCCACCTTGCCACGTCGCATCTCCACTGCCATGAAATCAGTCTAAGAAAAAGTTTGTGAATATTAAAGGACCAACATGTTTAACAGCGTTCTAAAGTTTTTAAAAATCTTTTAAATTTTTTTTTAATTGTTATGATTCCATAAGAGAAACTATAATCATATTCATATATCACAATCATTTTAATATTTACTCCACCTTTCTGGTCCTACGAAGAAAGTTTATTATTTGACATTGGCCATTTCAATTACAGCAACTTAAATATGAGATATATTCAGTGGTGGGATTCAAATATGTGAACAACCAGTTCTCTGTGTGGATGCCGCTTCTGGAAGTCCATTCTGGGCCTGGGCAACAAAAAATTAGCTACCGGTTCTGCCAAAGTGGGGTGAACCGGCTGAATCCCACCACTGGATAGATTACAAATGAAACTAGCCAACCACAAAAAACACCTTGGAAAGCCCAGACAAAAAAAATATTATAAAGTAATATTAATGCAGATCAGACTCATATCTGAGAAGTCAGCAGTATACACAAGATGTGCTAAACTTTTCCAACTCAATTTTAAAAACTTAAAATAATGTGAGGGACTGTTAGACATTTTGCTTCTAAATGAACCATTCAAGGAAACAAAAACATTTTGAAGATGTAAAGACCACATAAAATTATATAGGCTTAATTAACCACAGAATCAGTTAAATGAACATACTGTACATCTAATTCTACTATAAAGTACAAGTCGTGTAGTTAAAGAACAAATTAGCATTGCATAAATATAAACTAATATAAGAACCTATTGAAATTAGCAGTATCAATTGAGATACAACTGATTACAATTAACTGACTGGGAGCAATTGTGCTGGTAAAAAATGTAAAAAGAAAAGAAAAAATGCTAGTATTGTGTTTTTTGTTTTGAAATCCAAGTAATTTATTATTGAGTTTCTTTTTTCCTATTGGGCAGCTATCTACTGCCACCTATAAAGGTTAAAGAAAATAAGGTTTCATTGCCTTATACAGAGATTTCTACTGACCATTATAGTTTACTTCATTTAAAAGCAACAAATATATTTAGATGTATCAAATTACGGTTTGTATAATATCTTGTCATTTGGCCATGCTTCTGGCCTCATGAGATTAGTCCAGAACATCTGAAAGATATTTTTGTTTTATCCACACATCTCAAGTTAAGCTGCAGATGTGAATGCAATATTCCCTAGCAATATTGGTTATGTCATAAGTAATCTGTGTGTACTTGTGGGCACAGAGAAATTACTGCATCAAGCAAAAAATTCCCTCTTTAATTGACTGGTTTTCATCTTCCTTGCAAAATCCTGCCCTGCCAAGTTTATGCTTTCAAGTTAAATTTTAGCATTATTAACAGTTTAGCCTTCTAATGGCTTAGAGAATATATAAATGACGTATCTATGATCCTGATTGTTTATCTTAGCAGTAACACAGACATATCACTATAAAGACAAAATATATCAGTGTATGCATACCAAGCTTTTGTATTGTTAAAGTAACAACAGAAGGAAAGGATATCTAAATATCCACAATGTGTCAACTGATAGGAAAATCGACTTATTTCATATCCAGTTTTAAGAATCTATTTTCTCACATTAACATTTGAATATTCAGGATACTAAATTTAAGAGAATATTTATTACTGATCCACTAAAGTCTGTAACACATAAAATAGGCAAGAGATTGTACCCTTGTATTCATAATAACCCAAAATATTTTGCAACATTTCATTATCTCAGATACTAACAAATACTAAAGTTGCCACTGTATTCATAAACATGTATGAAGAAACCTTTTATAACCAATGTACTGACCACTGAAATGCAGCTTATTTGTTGTATGGGTGTCAGATAAATATAATTCAGTAGAAACCCAATGGAAATTTGTACTGATAGCTGGTAGAGTACCCAGCCTAAAGAAGAATTGAGATATAAAATCCTTTACTTACTTTACCATTGCTACCCAGATAGAACAAAAGATTGTCAGGTTCCATTGTTTTAACATTTAATGTTAATGTATTGTAGTTAGTAGATAATATCTGGGGTTGATAGGCCCGAATGCAGTCTTTTTCCACAGATACTGCAATTTTAATCTGAAAAAAGGAAAAACAAAAAACTTTATATAATGCAGGTACAATTTATACCCATACACATACATGTAGAGACACATAGTGATTATCATAGAAATATTATCTACATTAATGAATAAAATACTTGACATAATCAATATGCTGACTCTGTAAACTGCCTAGAGAGTAGTAGTATATAAGTCTAAATGCTATTGCTAATCACATGAAGGAGTCAGTGAGATGGGCAACATATAAATTTATTAAATAAAAAAATAAATTAAATCAAAACCAATGGGACGGAGCATTTATCTTTATGTCTTTATATTCCACCAAAATCATGAATGGTATTTCTTTGTGCCGCTGATGGGGGCTGCTCTGTACATCCTACAATGCAAAACACATTGAGGAAAAGGGAAACAGTAGATAGTGGAAAACAATACATGTTTTTTTCAGAACCTTGGTTAGTTGTACTTGATTAAGAGCTTATGTCCCCTAAGATGTAGGAATTAGAAGGTTGAAGCAAAAGCCATATGCACAGGATGGCTTCTGAGAAAAGACTGGAACAGATGGATTAGGTTACCCCGAAGGTCATACTTGCAGAAGGGAACCAGCACTGTGAAGAACAGAGTGATGAGGGGTCCTTGGTGGCCTCTGAACTTGGTTGTTTTCTTGTAGACATTTCATTACCCAAATCAGGTAATATTATCAGTGCTACTCATCATCTAGCACTGATGATGTCACCTAGTTTGGGTAATGAAATGTCTGCAAGAAAACAACCAAGCTCAAAGAGCACCAAAGATCTCTCATTTCTACCCTGAGCTACAAATACTCTTCTTTATTAGAAAGAAATGAAGAATGTCCTGGGATGAAAATAGAGACGTGCAGGAAGGCCATAGAGAGTTTTGACAATAGAACGAGTAGTTTGTACTAATTAGTAGTCTCATACATTGCGTGGACCTGTTCTCTTTGAAACTGCATTTTTGAAACTGTAAGAACTAGGCTGCCATGGAAGATTTACGTTACTGAAAGAAAAATACAAGTCCTTGTGGACACAAATAAGGAAATAAGGAGGAAAATGTTTGTATTACAGCTTTTATCATTTAAAATTTAATATAGTGACAGTAGATACAACTATTTAGGGCATGTACTTTACATTAGAGTACATATGTACTTTGTCAGTTACAGTTTATTACAGTGATGCAACTATTTAGGATATATCCTAGAACAAAATAGCAGTTTCTTTTCTGGAATACATAAAAATGGTTAGCTGCTTACAGAAGCTGCCTGTTTGCGAGCCTGGTTTATGAGCTCTTTAATTTCAGAGATGTTTCTGCTTAAATTCTCCTCCAGTATTTTGAGAGGTTTCAGCCTTCCATATAATAGACCAGCCTGGATTTCAACTTCATTCACTTTTTTTTCAGCTGATGCTGCTGCCAAAACAGAAGTGAAGATATCCTGAAAAAGAGTTTTGGGGCAATTCTGCTAACTATTTGTGTTTTAAGCTGCAAATGAATAATGAATACACACACATACACACACACAATTATGTAATTAAGTACATTTAATTTTTTACTGGTTTTTCATTCAGCCTTGCTAGTCTGAAAATGCCAACTTTCAATCGAAAAAGATAGCAAACCTCATCAAAGTTCTCACCATATCAGCAAAGTATACTAGTCCAAACTGCTTTCAAATGTGAATAGGATAAAGAATGCATTGGATTAAAAATTAATCCCACTCTTGCATGCAGTAACATTTCTAGTAAGCAATCAAGCAGCAAACTTACCAGCATTTGTTGAATCAATTATAAGTTCATTTGTTTTCTGCAACGTCTCATTAACTTTAGACAATGCAGATGAAGAATTCAACAGCTTCTCACTAAAACCGACAGTATGACTTATACCATTAAGGGCAGTCAAATTAGCAGAAAGAGCCAGCCTTTTTATTGCCAAAATATTTTCATTAGTATCTGAAACAAATGATCAACATAAATTTGATTATCTATCATCCTACTTGCAAATCTTTGAAACTCAGTTACTATCAGTCTCAGGAACAAAATAAACCTAGTACAGAAAATTTGTGATCAGATTCTCATATTTATGTTAATTTCCTAAACTTAAAGTGTACCCTATTCTAATAAATGCAGTACTACCTTATGTCTGGAACTGAACAAGTAATCACAACATAAAAACCCTCTGGATGCAGTGTCACAACATCTAAGCATATGCCTGCCCACTTCCTTTAATGCAGGGGTCTTCAAACTCAGCCCTTTTATGACTCATGGATTTCAACTCCCAGAATTCCTCAGCCAGTGTGCTTGGTTGAAGTCCATGAGTCATAAAAGGGCCGAGTTTGAAGACCCCTGCTTTAGTCACTGATCGCCTATTGTATGGAGGGACTATTAAGGTTCATATAAATTGAAATAAAGGCTTTCCACATGATTGTTCCTTATCTCATAAACTGGTCAGCTTACATTTAAATGAACACAAGAATAATCAGTCCCTGCTATATAACTATCAAGGTCTGAAATTAGGAAGCTTGTGAGTCTGTAAGCAGTTCATTTGCCTTTGTACTTTGGGCATAATGCTTGAGTAGAGACATAAAACAATTCTAATGTATCAACAACCATTCTAATGTGGTACCCATCAAATTAACAGTTTAAATTTAGGGTTCTCTTTAATCCATACTTTATGGTGTCCTAAATTTGTTTAATCCATATTTCACAGTGTGCCATCAAAACCAGAGTTTTGAGGTATCTTATGGTGGAAAACTAAAGCTGTACATATAAAAGTTATTCGTATAAAAATATGATTTTTTTTCATTGTAGTTTTTATTTTAGCTCCAGTATATTAGCGAGACAATGTCTATTACAAAGATTATTACAAAGAAGAAGTAAAAGGAGTACTATCATGGAAAAGGAAATGAATAAATTGTAACATTTAATCTGATTGTTAATAAAAAAACTGCTTGCTACAACTGGTTATTACTTATACATGCAGTGCTAAATTATGGTTTATTGGCAGTGGAAAAGATCAATAAAATACCATTCAAATCTGCAATCCTATTTCATCTTGGCCAGGTTTCAGAGCTTTAATGGGCAGAAATCCAGCCAATGAATCCTTGCTCAGCATGATGCACAAATTATTTCCTATTCATTTTTTCTTTTTTTGTTTTAAAGGAATGAGAACATGCTGAAAACAGCAACCATATATTGTCCTCTTACACATATACTTTATAAATAAATAAATAAATAAATAAATAAATAAATACATACATACATACACACACACACACACACACACACACACATCTGAGATAAAAAGATTAGATTTTCCGGTGGTAATGGTTAAATAGATCTGCCTTCTAGAATGAAGGACAATGTTATCAAGATGAACTTCCCTTACCTCCGGGCAATGCAGTCAGCTGAAGTAGGGAATCATTAAACCTTTTAGCAATTCCACTGGCTTTTGCTTTAAGTCTTTCCACTTTTATGTTAATTTCATTTAACCCTGACCTGAGTCCTACAGAAGAAAATAGTTGTAAATCTAAAGCAGTAGATTACTTTTTGAAAGAAAATAAAAGCAGTGAATTGTACCTTATATAATCTTATACTGTATGCTAAAAAGACACCTATTCAGCAGATGCACTATATATAGCTTAAACTATCAAGCAAAGCCAAATGTTGCCAGGGATCACACATTAAAAAATGCACTAAAACATAATTGCAGCCTGGGCCAAATAGGTGGTTGTTTTATTGCTTTCAGGAGGATAATTTGTAATTGGACCAGGTTTATAGGTTCTTTATTACAAAATTCCTCATGTTAATATATACAGCAACCAATATTACATCCTACAAAGATCTCAGGTGGAGTAAACACCTTAATTTTATTAGCACAACAGTCCTGTGATAATAAAAAGTTTAACATCCTCAAGTAAATGTCATTACAGAGCAGAAATTAATATGTCAACCTATATGTAATGAAACTTACCATCATACTTCTTGTGGAGATGTTTTGCATCAGTTAAGACTGTGGAGCTAAGCTGATGGACATTTTTCCCAGTGTTGTTCAAGGGCCCTCTTTGCTTAAACACAAAAAGAAAACATTATTTATGGGAAAAAGCAATATTAAACTTACAGGATTCTGGCATAAGATAATTTTGGGGGAACCCTTATATGTTATGTGACTATAATGTAAAAAACTCATTTCTATGGTTTTGTATCATGTTTAGCTTAAGCTTCCAATCTCAGTCCTATGATTAAACACATCAGATTTATTAATATGAGATATGAGACAGAACACCATAAAAAACATCTTCACATACATAACAAGCAACTATATTAGAAATAGGGTGTTGTGAAGATCATGCATGCTTCCAAAAAATGTTTTCCTAAAATGACCTTGTACAGATGTAGTCGACTTTCATCAACACATCCCATAGTTGCTGTTGTGGCTTGGACTTGTTCCCAGAGATCATGGGGTTGCACCAGATGCTTACATAGTGCATAATTATTTGGATTTCTGAGAACTTTGACCTCAAGAAGAGGAATCTTATCCCTTAACTCATGTACACAATAAGAAAAAAAGGATCATGCCAAGGGTTAACCAGGTGGTACATCACAAAGATCTAAAGATTAGGTCTGGCTAAAATTGAAAATAATTAAGCTTTCCAACTCTTTTCAATGGATTGAATTTCTTAAAAGGAAAAAAATTGTACCAGAATGGAGATACTTATCATCCCTTGCTTTCATTCTGTTTTCAGAAGATCAGAAAAGTATTTTTGTAGATTCCAATATAGAGCTTTCAACAAAGAAAAATATGATTGCTGAACAAGCTTTTGAACAAGTCAGAAGCTACTTCCATTGTATGCAGTGGTGCTTATTTTTTGTAAAGCTTACATAATTTCATAATTATAAAGAAAACCTGGACATTGTGGTTAGCCATTAGAATATTCCAAAGCTTTTCATTTATTTGAGAAAAGAAATAAATTCATGTGTAGGATTTTTAAAAATCTATTATTGTAGGGTACAAGCTATACATAATCAAGACGTAGCTGCTTTAAAGAGTTGCATTAGAGACACAGGTATTTTAATAGGGCAACTCCATGCATTTTTTTCAGGTTTACTTAGAAGTCTAAAATAAATGTACTTCCTTTAAAGAGATGATGAGTTGCACTCCCAGATGTTCCAAAATATCTCTACCATATAAGTTTTGAATGATGAGTATCTATATTGAAGAATGTATACATGTATTAATATTACACAGAGTTTTTATATACTTACCACATGTTCATATATAATCTTAGTGACATCACTTGCCAGGTTCTCTGCACTCTCAACTACATTTCTGATGGTAGAGTACACATTGACAGAATTTGTCACATTCACAGTCACATTTCTAACATTCAAAAGGCCACTGCAATAGAAGATGAAAATTATATCTTTGCATAGAATTTAAACGTATTAAAATATTTATCAGATTTTACTAGGACCTATGACCTATTTTAAGCCTTATAGTTGGATCAGTTTATTTATTTATTTTATTTTATGTATTAAATTGCTACAATGGCCATCTCATCTAAATGACTCAGTGGTTTACAACAACATGCACTTGAAAAAAAATAACATTACATTGTTTTAAAACACAGAATAAAAGTTGCAGATTGAACAACACATTGCCTTTCATCCCTAATGCAGTCATCAATTCCAGTCTTCTGTTACAATTGAAAGTTTATTTTCCTCAATAATTATATTCTAGATCAGGGGTAAGCAACCTTGGCTCTTTTATGACTCATGGACTTCAACTCCCAGAATTCCTGAGCCAGCATGGCTCAGCTTGGAAACCTCTCCCTTTCCCCTCAGCATGGCTGGCTCAGGAATTCTGGGAGTTGAAGTCCACGAGTCATAAAAGAGCTAAGGTTGCCTACCCCTGTTCTAGATGAAACAGCTTATGCATTTCAGTTTCAGTAATACTTGGCCTATCTACATGTAGCAATTAAGTATGTTACAACTTAGTACAAAAGAAACATTTAAACTCAGAAGAGCTGCTGGAACGAACTACCCCCCGAGATCCGGACGATTCCGGATCTCTTAACCTTCCGCCGCGCCCTCAAGACATGGCTTTTTCAACAAGCGGGCCTGACCTAAGGTGAGTTTTAAATAGGGACAATTTTTAAACAATTTTAAAGAGCCACAGCTACTAATATTTGGATTTTAATTGGTTTTTAGCAGGGGAAAAANGTTTGAATTCCACACTCTAGACTGGAAGTTTTATATTTCCTATGTACAGTTTGTGTCTTATAAGCTCTGAGGCAGAAAGCCATTTCCAGTAGACAGACATTTTAGACGCTACAAACTGTCTGCTATTTAAGTAAAGCATAAGCTATTGATGACACTCTTACCTCTCTAACGCATGAACAATTTTTTCTAACTCAGAAGCATGATCTTCTGTCTTATAGACAAGTTCAAGAGCTCCTCGAGTAGACAGCTGCATAACCAGGTCATCCACATGTTGTCTTAATTTAGTACTCCATAAGATCAGTTCATCCTCGTGGATTTCTAGATCCTAAACATTCAAAATCAGTTAATATCATATAACGGCTAATTAACTAAATTAGTCATAAATTAAGGTTATGAGTGTTCAGTGACTTACAGACGTAGAATTAAATATATCTCTCGCAAAGGCAGCAGCAGCAGTTTTTTTGATTTTTCCTTCTTTTATCAGCGTAACAGAGAGCTCCCCATCTTCTTTAACATTCAGCTTTTTATTCTGAATACAATATTGGGTATAATTAACACTTTATATCAGCTATTACAGAGTAAGTATATCTTACATAAAATCCCTTCATGTGTAAAGGGATACAAATGTTAAGTGTAATATACTTTGCCTAATGCTAATATTAAACCTAATTTTTTCTTTAAAGATTATTTTAAACACTCAGACAAATCTACTATAAAATCACATGAAACATGCTGTGAGTCTTCTTACATTGAACTCATTGAGGTTGTTATTAATAAGAACAAACAGACGCCTAGCCTCCTCAGTGTTACTATTTGCTATGTTCACAACATCTTGGGCTTCTTGACGTTTGCTGCTATGTTCAGATAAGGCACGTTTTGCTGCTTTTTGAAAATCCTTAATTTCTTGCTGTGGTCTCCAATATTCTCTCTGGATTCGTGTCAGCAATTTTTCTGCACCTCTAATAAATATAGAAGACATACACAAAGTGATATAAATCCTCTTGAAACTAAAAGTCACTCAAGAGGAAGTTGAGATCTGTCTCATATAGCTAATGAGAAATTTGGCTTCGTTGTTTACTTATATTGTTTGTAGTCAACTATCATTGCATAAAATCATTAACCAAGGATTACAGGCTAGTGCTTATGATATAACATGCAAAGTTGCATCTAATCTTGGCTTGTTTGGAGGGAGTAAAGTATGAGCTGTGTTTGAATATCACAATATGTGATTCCCAAAATAGTTAAAGGAAAGGCGATAAAGAAATATCTCCTATTTAGTGACAAGACTATGAGCACTAATATTCTATGCATTCCAAAGGTGCTTTTTCAAAGGCAAATGGACTTTGTTTATTCATTGAAGACGTTTAGCTTATTATGATTGGGAATTATCCATAGATATTCTGTGCATTCATATCCCAGATCATTAAACTTATCTGTTTGGCATAAAGTGGTGAATTTTAACGTTTATTCTTGCCATGATCTCAAGAGCAGAAAAATCAATGCAAAAGTATCAGAAGTATTGATGGAAATCAAGAGACTTTTCTTGATGGCATCTTCTTGGCTATAAATTTGAGAATGTTTCTGATTTATTTCAAATACATTTTAAATATATATTTTATAAATTAAATCAGGTTTCATTATTTTCCTTTTTTTACAAATTCCCATTTTGATATTTTGTCTAAACTCATACAAAATTACATTCAAACACAGTTTTGGATTTTATCACAAGCAAAATCTTGTCTGTGGTTTTCAGTTAAATATCTTTGATATATATATCCGAATAATTGTTCTGTCCCCCGTCCGACCCACACCCCCCAACCAGTCAGCCGAGGCCTGAAAAACTACTCGGCA
>NW_015386584.1:1618363-1684628 GCF_001527695.2 Protobothrops mucrosquamatus | reverse complement strand
TTTATAATTACCCGGTTCAGTTCAATATTGTAGTAAATCTTCTACTTGCAGGTCTACTTTTACCTATTTTTACTTTAGCTATTTTTCTAACAGGTAAGTTTAAACTTGAAATAAAGAAGCAAAATCCCTACCTCTTTGTAGAACTGATCTGAAACATTGGATATCGTATCAAGATTGCCATTCATAATTTTCATTAAAGAGTTTGGACTTTCTTCAGCCCTCAAAGATTCCTGGAAATAAAATGTGTACACAAAAAAGCTTCAGGATTGGACACAAGGATTTAAACTTAGACCTTTTAGCATGCAATTATTCCCAATTAGGTGCTTTAACAGTCTTTTTCGTCAAAGAACTTTCCTAGAAAACTTCACAATGTCTGTGAAACAACTAAGCAATATGTTGGTATATGAAATAAAATCTATATTACATTGGTCTGCAACTGAAAAACAAACTGATCAACATGAGATTTTAATTCAGCAAGATGTTAGTGAGACAACCTAATAATATTAAGTTACAGGTTCAACTGATGAATCTTGGAGAAACTGAATCTGTAATAACAATATTATTTGCCAGTGCTGTACAGTGTAAGTTTGCCAGTGCTGTACTGTGATCCAGATTATTCAGAGCTCACATAAGCACACACATAGCATATCTCCTTAAAACACCTTAAAACAGGGATGTCAAACTGCTGGCCCGCGGGCCGGATACGTCATGGCGAAACCGCACCCACCCCAATGCCGGCAATGGAAAAAAAGTTGCGATGTGTTGCGACACATCACGTGACGTTGTGAGTTTGACACCCCTGCCTTAAAACAAATCCATCTTTCTTGAGAATCAGAAATCAGTGATGAGGGAAAGGGCACTGGGAGCATACCACATATGCCCCCATTCATATATTGCACACTGCAAAATGTGAATGGATGCATATGTGGTGGCCCAATTACTAGAATGCAGTATTGCAGACTAACTCTGCCTACTGCCAAGAGTTTGATCCTGATCGGTTCAAGATTGATTCAGCTTTCCATCCTTCCACAGTTGTTGAAATGAGAACCCAGATTGTTGGAGGCAATATGCTGACATCTGTAAACCACTCAGAGAGTGCTGTAAAGCAATCACTATGGAGCAAGTATATAAGTCTAAGTGCTATTGCTATTGCATAGCTGCACGGCTAACTAGAAAACTGCCCCCCTTCCAGTTTTATTATAGAATATTTTGAAGATATTTTATAAAGGCAGTTAGATAAGTAATTAGATAAATAATAATAAACTAAATATAATATTGTTATGAATTATTATTAGTATCATCATCATCATTGAACATGAGGAATTCAGTATGTGAAATGTACAGGTCTCTTTCCATAGATAACACATAGATTTATTTTGATACACTTTGTATAGGGTTAGGGTTATGCTCCATAACCATAACACCTGACAGAATCAGCCCAGTTCCCAACCATGGCTTAATGGGTGGCAAGTTCAGAAGAGCTGATTCCATGGAAATATTTCTAATTAGAAACAATGTTTTATCATAGAAGGCATATGAACCAACCAAACCATACTTAAAATAGGCCAGTGGTAACCAATATATTAATCTTCAGCTATCTACACAATAATATAAACTGCAAAATAAAAGATAAGTAACAGCTTACACACCTTTAAATATTTTGTGGCATTTTCCAAGTCTGAAAGTGCTCCGTAAGGTGCCAAGATAGCACCAGTGAAGTTTACCAAAAGCATAGCTTTGCCAAAATTATCCAGATCATTCAACAATCGCCCTGTACAGTCATCATCACAAGCTAAAGAAAAAATTTCTAGATATTATTTTCAGCTTAATACACATATTTATATTGATGTGTACATTATTTTGTATACTCATGAACTAAACAGAAAGTGAAGAAATTCCAAAAACAAAGAAAGGAGAGAGGCAGCCCTAACATTTGTACCTCTTAAACAGATTATTTCATTGACTAACACAAGAGTGACAACTTTTGTGATATCTCTTTAGAGTCTCATGCTTGGGCTCCAAAAAAAATAAGGAAAAACACAACTTCAGAAACTCTTTCATGGTTAGATTATCATCATATACATAGTTACAATTTTTTCTCTGCAATACTCAGTACTTTAATTCATATATACTATATAGCATTTATCATTTTGACACTCATTCCTTCAGTTTCGGAAACATTTTTGGAATTCTTCATTGCCACTTTTCTTCTAATTATACTAAATAATATTCCAGGCAATTATGTATATGTTGAAAACTACCAGTTCCAACAGAGAATCTAGGGTAACTCTCTCACTGATGGAATTTACATTCATTCTTCCACTCTGCTTTCATTTCTCAATAATTTCTTATTCCCCAAATTTTGTTAGGTGGAAAACTTTGTCAAAACCATGTACAAAATCCAAATAAATATATTGAGTAGATATTTTTAAATGTATATCATTTTAATTCTTCTCTATATGTACATTTCTTTCTGTAGCTATTTCCTTTCTTCTCTCTACAGGAATACATACACTGATATTCAACAGCTTCATCTATTTAGTTGTTTCTATCCAAAACACAGAAAGCATTTTTTAAGAATGTTTCATGCTGCAATATCTTACAAACTGAATAATACTAAACAGCACTTAGTTCCCATTCCAGGCAAACTTCAACTTAAAAAGCAAAAGCAAAAATAAAAAATAAACCACTTACAAATACACTCATTCTCCACAAGAATGTGCCTTGAATCACATTGATCACACAACTGTCCTGTTACACCTTGCTTACAAACACATTGCCCAGAAGTATGATCACAGTGGTAATGGAGAGAACCATTTGGGCTGCACTGACATTGCTGACATTTGCCACCTGGTACTCTAGGATCTCCATAGTAACCTGGAGAACATCTAGAAAGAATCAAGACAAGTTAGCCTTTCTTGAATGTCTTGGTTAAAAAAAAAAGTTACCTTGAGATACCTTATCATAAAACCACAATGTCCTCTATTCTTTCATGATCTCCAGTCTTTTATTCCAGCATGCCACAAATCTCACAGTAGCCTGAGACTTAAACATACAATACATTCCCTATGTTGAAGGACGTTCTACATTCTATAGACCCTGCAAATGAATTCTGAGAAATCGGAAGGGTATGTACTTCTATTTTTTTATAGCATTACAGTCCTATTGAGAAAGTTTCAAATTAGGATTGGACCAGTGTAATATATAAAAAAGCAAAGGCATACTTTTGGACCGAATGATGGCACAATACAACACGTAGAATAGCCAATAAATCAGGTTTAACATGTCAATCACTAGGTGTTTATGTTAATACTTTAATTCTACATTGAATCAATATAACAGCAACTTGTTATCTACTACATTTCTAATAAGGTTAAGACATAGATTTTTCCATCCCTTTTGCCTAATGATGTCTAAATCAACTAAAATTAAGCTATGTCTATTCTTCTTAATGTAGGCACATTTGTTGCATAAGTTGTAATGAGCTGAATACCTTACCTTTCACAGTACTGCCCTTCATATCCAGTGACACAAGCATTGCAGTGGAAGTCCTTTATACCTTTTGCAACACATGTTGGACTAAAGCTTGAAGAACAAAAAAAAACCATTAGAAGGTCTAGGAGAAACATACTTATCCCCAGGGCTTTTTTTCTCATAGAACGCCCAGAACGGAGTTCCGGCACCTTTTGGGGATGGAACCTTGCAGGGTAGGCAAGGCGGGTTGTATGACGTGTGTGAGTTCCAGCACCTTTTTTTTTTTTTTTTTTTAGAAAAAAAGCACTGCTTATCCCAACTGGTATATAATTTTATTTATTAGATTTATATTGTTTTATTCAAGGGCTTAAGGAAATGGTCAGCCCTCCCCCCATTTTTCCCCCAATGAAAATAAATTGGACTGTCAGGGAGCTCCAATGGATGTGAGTGAACCTGAATCCCCCCCTCATTTTCACCCAAGCATCATAATTAGGTATGTAGGAATGTTCAACCATATTTCTTTTGATGCCTAAAAACTACAATTCCGGTACCATTCAATTCTACTAAGGCTTCAACATTATACATATAGATTCAGAAAAGTCTCACTAATTTCAATAAGGCTTATTCCTAGGTAAATAAGATTGTTGCTTAGCTATATTAATGCATAAATACAATTCTTTTCCTTGTTGCCTAATACTTAGTGTAGCCTAATGTTTTTCCAAAGTGTTGAACTGTTATATTTAATCATTGTGAAAGGCTGATGTAACCACAAGATCAAACACTAGGTTATAATAATGTCTACTGAATTATCTGACTAAGCCAAATTACAAATCCCATTTTAATCAGGGATTTTTTAAAAAAGGATAGAAACCGCCTAGAAATGTAGCTGTCAATAGCATCTATTATTGATGTAATACTCTATTAAGTATAATTATTAAGACACCCAGGTTAATACTTAGCTACCTTTCTGGGCTCATTCTTGGACATGCACAAAGTGAACAATCATTGATGGATCCTGTCACTTTGCCATAATAACCAGGAGCACAAATACTGCAGTGGTCACCAACTGTATTATCTCTGCAGTCCTAGGAAGCAATAATTCAGGAATTTTAAAATTTAAAAAAATTAAAAAGCTTTCAGTTTATGAATACACGGTGCTCTTACTAATTACTTAAAATGTCAAGAGATGGAAATGGCAGGCAATATATTCATTCCTTTAACTATAAAAAAAGATTGGTATTTATAGAAAACCAATGGAGTAAAACTATAGAAAATTATTGCCGTTTCAACATGGGTAATCCATGGAGTGAGAGTAATTAGTTCTGTTTATTTTAACATTCCTTGATGATTGCCCTAATTACTTCAAGCAATCTGAGTTATCTCCATCAGTGATTCATTTTTGATAATGTTAAATTCAAATTGTAAAATTTTAAATGGTTAGAGCCATGATGCTAACCTAAACTACTGCAGCACATTGCATAGAAAAAGTTATTTGGAATTCAGAGTATATCTTTAAGTTTCTCTGTTGTCTACAACACCTCTTGTTTCAATCCCTTCTTCCCTCTATTGGTTTCTTTCAGAGAATAACCTCTTATTCTGTGTTGCTTGTTTGTATTAGCTTTGTAAAGCTTCTTGTAAACCAGGTAAGATGCCTAAAAATAATCTTACAAAAGAACTAGTCCATGGTAATGTGGTAAAATTTGCAGCATGAATTTCATTAGATAGATGCCATTTTTACTATCTAAATATAAAGGCTGTACTTGAAGGGTTTGCGTTTCTAATTTTGGAAATTTATACTATTTTGATCATCTGATTTTTCAGCAGTCTTTTTTTACCTTGAATTATTTCATTTATTTTAAACATTCATATAACTGCCCATCTTAAAGCAAACAGCTCCCAAATATTGATACAAAAAATTATTTGTAGAAGTTTACATACCAAACACTTTCCTGTTTCTGGATCACAAACACTGCTGTGGTTATTGCACTGGCAGGGCATACATAATGAAACTACTAAGGGGAACACTTTTAGGTGTGCATTTCCATGCTTCTCCCTGTAGTATCCTGGTGCACAGTCCTACATAGAAAAGAGCTTTATTAACATGGTAAACTTATTTTTAAATAAGGCATTTAAGGTATGACAAGATGTTACCTTAAAATATTTTTCCCCACTAAGACATACCATACCTGACAGGAGAGTCCTGCATAACCTCCAGGACACAGGCATTTTTCAATGTGGTGAGCTTGTTCTTTGGCCAAGGGCATGTGATCAGCTTTCATTGCAATTTCCATGGAGATATTTGAGATTCTAAAAAGTGTTCCATAAAAACAAAGTAAAAATGAGGCAATCTTCATTTATCAGACAAGAGATGAAAACTGCTTGTTATTTCCTACCAATTGGGATGGCTTCTGCAAATATTTTAGTCAGAGCTATAGGTTACAAAACTAAATGGCAGAAATAAATTTCAAAACACAAGGTTTGGTTTCTAAGGTACTAGCAGGTAAATAAAAATTAATAAAAACTTAGACAAATGGCCCTCCTGGCTAGACTTTTCTGGAGGTTTTCATTCCAAAATATTTAGAAGCATCAGAAGGGCAAGGCTGCTCGGCATATCAGATCCTGTGATGATAATAATAATAATAATAATAATAATAATAATAATAATAATAATAATAATAATAATAATAAGTATGATAGTCATTAGGTGTGCCCATTAAAGTTTCTCCAAATATGCACTAATAATTTTTCAAACAAAGAATTGCTAAACTGTGTATTGATTCACATGGGATTACATGAATCCGCACTATAAACTGCATTTCATCATGCTGCATTCAGAGTTTCTCCTAAAAAGTACTGATTTTCAGAAACATTTTTATAAGTATAACCATCAAAAACAACCCAAAGTAATTTTATACCATATTTATATTTATGTATATTGAACAGTAATACAGAGGTGGCCAAAACTGTGGAAACCTTTTGGGAAAAGTGTACAGTAGAAATGCCACCTTTGGTTAAGTTTCCACCAATTTTTCTTCTAATTTCTTTATAACTGTAGACTTGTTCACTTAATAATAATATTTTACCTCACTTTCTGGGCAACCAGTCAACTCTTTGCACCATTACTTTAATTTTATTACGTTTTACAAGCTCACTAAATGAAAGAACACAAAAAAATCCCAACTTGATAGCGATCACATAACACACTGACAAATGTCCTCCTCTCAGCTTCAATACATGACATCAATAACTGAATCCTACTGTGATCTGATTGGCTCATTGCCAAAACAAGATGACACCTGATTGGCTCTCTAAACACTCATGCTCATTGGCTACAATCAGATGAAGGAAAGCTACCTGATATCAACCTGAGCAAGTTGTGCTTCCTTTTTCTGGTTATTTGGCTATAACTTTTCATAGAATACAGTACAGATAATTGAACAAACTTTGTTGCATTACATTCTTGATTAAATTAACTTTCCATTGATATATAATTTTATAGTACTACTCCCAATAAAAAGTGGTGTTATTAGCCATCAAACCTCAAAAATATACTTTTCTCAAAAGGTTTCCACAATTTTGGCCACTACTGTGTGTGGTGAACTAATAAGATGGCTCTATTATTATTACCCATTATTTTTTAAGCTGCATTTTATAGTTTTTAATATTTTTAATAATAGTAGTTATTTGAGAACTCTTGTTTTTTAACTTTGTTATATACTACCCAATCACTTGTTTTATGACATGGATGGCTATATGAGTTAGTTAGTTAGTTAGTTAGTTAGTTAGTTAGTTAGTTAGTTAGTTAGTTAGACAGACAGACAGACAGACAGACAGACAGACAGACAGACAGACAGACAGACAGACAGACAGACAGACAGACAAATGAATATCAAAGTTTTAGCACTTCACCTGCTTTGTTGCAATCCTTGACCATATGAAGCCTTGATAAGAATATATTCAATATGGCTCAGAACTGACATGAAGTCAGAATGTGAAATAGATTCATCTGAAACAGCATTAAAGTATTTCCAGGTATTCTGTTAAAGACAAGAAAAATATAAACATAAATTAATTACAAACAGTTAATAACATGTACTTGTTTAATGAAATTGCTTTTATTTTTTTGTGTATAAGTATTCCTCATTTAGTGACCACAAATGGGGCTGGCAACTTTGTCAGCACTGCGATCGTCTTTATGATCTTACTTCAGCTTTCCTATGCTTTACAAATCTGCAAAGGTCATAAATGCAAGGATTGCTTATAAAGTTCCTTTTTTATCACTGTGGTAATTGTAAATGGTCACTGAATGAGCATTATCAATATTGGCCTCAACACCTTAGCTGCAAAATTAATTATACATAAAATGTAAAGTGCTTCTCCATTTAATAAAGCTGATCATAAGAACTAGTCATGACACTTCCCTAATTAAATCTTCACTGGCTTTAAGAGCCCAGTGGAGTAAAATTAATAACCTGGAGAAACAAACATACTGTAAATTAAGCATTTTCTAAATTACTATGCTAAATCTGAAAGATGTTGAAAGTCATTTTCAGAGACAGATGTATCCTGACAAGGCTCTAAGGAGCAAGGGTGATGCAAGAAAATCTCTTCTGCTCAAAGGATAGTAGATACCTCTATTGCAGTGGTTCTCAACCTTTTTAATGCCGCAACCCCCAACTGGTCGTAAGTCGAGGACTAAACCGGTCGTAAGTTGAGGACTAAATCGGTCGTAAGTCGAGGACTAAACCGGTCATAAGTCGAGGACTGCCCAACCGGTCGTAAGTTGAGGACTTTCCCTGCCCGGGAGTGCCGCGCATGCGTGGTTCCGTCCCCTGCGCCGGCCGAGGCGTAGCTGGCAAGCGGCAGAGACGGAGCAGGCCGACCACCAGCTGGCCCAGCTCAAGGGAGGTAAGGCACCCGCCGGAAAAGGGGAAAAAAATGGCGGACAGCCTTGCTTGGCGACCCCCGTGAAATGGTCGATCGACCCCAAATGGGGTCGCGACCCATAGGTTGAGAACCGCTGCTCTANAAGTACTATTGTTAAGCAATGACTATAATAACATTTTTGCCCTCTTCAAGTCATAAAGTTTCCACATTCCAGATTGAAAACCATATTCTTTTTATTCTGATGTTGCTCAGCAAGAAGTCTTTCAGTAATGTTTGTGCAATAATTTCCAAACCAATTCTGATATTTGTATTCCACTTTTGGTTCTGGGACAGTTTATGCATGTATGTATGTATTATGTATGTGTGTACATATAGTATGTATGTATATATAATTTTTAATACACATTTATTATTAAAAACAATTCTAGAATGATTCTGGTTTACAATCTTGGATAGAACATTAGCTCCTCAAGGTGGGTTTCATTCACAGTTTCTACATGTTTCCAATCAAATATGTGAAAGAGAATAAGGACATTTTTCTTGGACATTTTAATATGTCACATGACAATATCATACAACTTATGTTATAAAAGATAGATAATCTGAAGAGAAATGCCTGGTGATGTTTCGATTTTTACAAAAAAAAAAGTAAAGAGCAAACAAAGCCACTGTGAGCAAAGACTCTAGATACATTTCTACATATATAACCAAAATTTTAGTCTCACCTCCATCATTAGTATCTCTTCATCTTGCCATAATCCATTTTCTGGAGCAGGAACATCCACGTAGATGACCTGTTTCCTAGGGTGACCTCCTTTAATCAGAACTTGTGGTTCAAGATTTGCAGTTCCAAGACCATCCAGAGCATAAAAAGCTACTGAATATTTCAATTTCCCACCATATGCCATGAGCTGTTTTGATAAGTAATTATATTGTTAATTTGAGATATTTTTGAAGTATTTTCACTAAAATCTAGGTCAGCAGCAGACCATCTTTTTCCCCAGGGTCTGCTCCAAAATCTGATCTCCAGAATCATCTCTTTTCTCCTAATACTTTCATATATTGACTTCATTTACAAATCAAGCAAGAATTTCTTATTTACAATATAGTCAATATAATTGGGTTTTGTTTTTTGCTTTTCATTAACCATAATTTCTTGTGTCATCTGAATCAAGAACTATAATCAATGTGCCTTAATATTCAGTTTAAAAAAGTCATTTCAGGACTCTAAGATTTCAAACGGATATTTTTAAAACAATCTAAAGTTAACAATTGTATGTCTTTCTGGAAAAGTAAAAGTATAACTTTACAAGCTTCTCCATAGGTGAGAAAATGAGGTGAAGAACTATGTTGCGATATAATATAATTTGGTGAAAACAGTTAAAATCTTATTTTAACATTTGTTACAATAACATAGGTAACTCAACAATCTCCAATACTAGTTGACATCCTTGCTTCTGGATTTGCTGGGAGATCATTTCATTCTTTCTCTACCTTTTAGTTGTTGTCACCTTTTAGTCACCTGCTTTCATTATTTGCTTGCTTTCAACAGCAATTCTTTCTATTACCATATTCTTAGCAAATAGAAGATCCTAAACCAGAATTCCTAAACTTTTTGCCATCACACCTCCCTTTAGTGAAATCTTAATATACATAGCTTCCCTAAAAATTGAAACACAAGCATGAATGTAATAAATAATGAAAACAATACAATGAAACCTTAGGAAAGGTAGATTATTGTAACAATGTACAACTAAAAGATCTGCCATTCCTTTCAACTGGGTCTGCACATCTCCAGGTGAAGTACAGCTCGCAGTGTAGGAAACCTTGCCCCTAAAACATACTCATTTTCGTTTATAGTACTTTGAAATCCAAGTAGCAATTTTGTTAAACAACTATCAACAATTCACACAGCTAGGTCAGCATCAATTCAGAGTGAGCAAACCAGGGCATTTTACTGGTGACAGTACAAGCTGCAGCCCCAGTTATATGTCACAGTCTCTGTTTCTGAATGTTCACTCAGATTTTAGATTCTATTGAGTCTAGTATCTTTCAAAATTCTGCAAGCAGCCTTACATATATTATGTGGTCTCAAAAAACAAAGGTATAGAAAATTTTAATAATTTTGCTGTGAACAGAAAATACAGAAAAATAAACATTTACCTGGTTTCCCTGGAACTGATCTGGTAATTTCCAGTAAAAGGGTTCTGCATTCAAGTGTTGGTGGACTGTTGCCGCATCTATTACGATGTCTGGAAATTGGGAAAATACACCTTCACTTGTTCCAGTAAAGTTACTGAGAGAAACCACGGATAATAGTTCCTGTTCTGGAGTCAGTGTTACCTGCAATACCAAACCAACAGGTTATTCATTTTCATAAAATGTATTACTGAACATATGGTCTCAGACTAAGAAAGATTTCACATGCTTCCTGAAAATAACTAATCCATCACCCATCCTTTGAAATTTGGGAGCACTTACATTAATGCACCTTACATTTTGCATTAGCATTAAGCTACTTATAAGTTGAATACACAATTTTCTTTAATCTTTTATATTTTTATCCCCCTTTCTCTAGATATATAACAAGCTGAAGCTAAGGATGCAGGAAAAACAAAAACAAAAAGAAATGAAACTTAGATGAGTTATATTGCCTAGACCAGGGGTAGGCAACCTTGGCTCTTTTATGACTCATGGACTTCAACTCCCAAAATTCCTGAGTCAGCAATTCTGGGAGTTGAAGTCCATGAGTCATAAAAAAGCCGAGGTTGCCTACCCCTGGCCTCGACAAAAGGCAGTGGTTGATTTTGAGGAATGCACAAAAAATCCTACAGAGAAACAATGCAAAATAATATAAACATGCCTGCTCCTGAAATGCATATAAATAAGTACAACATTATTATTATTTATCATTTACTTAAGGTTGGTATTCACCTTTCAATCAATCAAGGCAGCTTACAACACATTTTAAGAAATTTGTAGCAGCAAAGTAAACTAGTCTGTAGTTGGAAACATTGAAATCAATAAAATAAAATAACTAAATTAAATTCTTGATAGCAGGAAAATTCTAAACACAAAACTAGGAAACATTCAGACTCTGCTAAACATTCTGGTGTCTTCCCACCCTAGCTGCAATCCAAACAGTTGACAAAAACAGGTGTGATTAAGTTAGGAAGAAATTAGGAGTATAGCAAGAGAAAAAGATAAGTACACTTTACTAACCGGAACTCGTGCGTAGCCTTCAACTTCTGTACAGAATTCTGTCATCCCAGAACAAAAGCAAGGGATGCATCCCAAAGGATTAATAGCATGTAGCGCAAAGGTCCCGCTTTTGCATTCATTGCAGTGCAATCCAAAGACATTTTCCTGAAGCAAGATGAGATCATTATCAGCCTTGTGGCTTGAACAATAGTATTTTTTTTCTAGCTTTACTGGTGCGTGGACAATAATTATAGGTATCGAGTATGTATAATTCTATAAGATATCTATAGAAGCTTGCATTTATTCCCTATGTAACCTATGTTCTACCCAATTCACTTCCCGATGAGGACTCTGCCTCACTTTAAAGAAAACGCTGAACTTCTATGATCATAGTAAATATATTTATGGCTCAGTTCGGGTGTATCTAAACTGGAAAAAAAACTTTTTCTCCTTTTAATGGTGATGCTTGAAAGAGCTTTAGGTCATTTTTTGTTCCCTTAATTACTTAGCTTCAGCAGATTTCTTAAAGAGGGATAGCTCCTTTGCTTAGGGTCTTGTTGGTTTCCTCCTGTCTTTCACAAGATATGTAGCATGAGATTGTTTGGGGTTTTTCTCTTTCATGCCCTTTTTGACATAATCGAAAACTGAATAGAAAATTTTGGTTTTTTGCAGAAGTGCCTTTACAATGCTTCCCAATTCCTGCTGTTTCAAAAGATTATCAAGACTTTAGACTCTCTCTCTCTCTCTTTCTCTCTTTCTCCTACAGCATACAACCATGATTAAAAACTTTATGAAAATCCTAATAGGCCAATTATTTATCTTATTATCCTATACCTTGCAAACACACACACCGGTTTCTTCTTCGCAGCTGCAGATTTCTTGATTGCACATCTCTGCTTTACTCCCACGCACATCACAGTCACAAGGAACACAATCAGGATAGTCCCTGTAACCCAAAGCACACACAGCACACCTGTCTCCTCCGTATCCTTGTTTACACTGGCACTGAGAAGTCAGTTGGTCACATTGAAGACTGAGGGAACCTAAATGACTACAATTACAAGCCTGAAAAAAAAAATTATAGAAACATGTAATTTGAAAAAGCTACTTTTTGCAGTCATTAAGATAAGTCACCAGTATTGCTTTTTTTTTACAAGACCATTTGTTTGTTTTGCTATAAGAAAGAGAAATACAGTTACTACTTTAAAAAGTTGTGTCAAAATAATTTACTAGTAAACCTTTGTAGTGAAATTGTAGTGACTTTAGAATGCAATAAACCTGACTGTAATGAAATAGAGAGAGGGAAAATACAATTTCTTGAATTGCTCCATTCAGTAAAATTCAAATTGTGAATCTAAAATGTAATTAGGTAAGTTCAGAAAGTTTCAGAAAACATCAAAGCACGTTGGTTGCTATACATTATCAACTAAATTATAGTAATTGTATTATGGTTTAATAGACAAATTGCTGTTTTATACAGTATTTCCAATACAGGTTTTAAATAAGAAGCTGTAGTATATTACAAAAATGTGAAAAAAATGAACTAAGAGTCAAATTCCTCTATACAATCTTTTATATTATAGCCAAAAGTGCAATGGATTGTAACAGCAATATTCCTTACAATTCAATTAGTATTTTAGAGAATAATTTAGAACTCTAGTAATTGAGATATTTACATTTGTATTGTCTAAAATTTTAATCAGCGAAAAGAAAAGTTGCTATTGACCATTTTTACCAGAAGGATTCTCTGCTGAAAATTTGATTTGATTAATTCAGTCACATCTCATCAGTAAAATGTTATATTTATTAAGTGGCATGCCACAATATAGTGTGTTATGGACCTAGAATATAATTTTGGCTTGACCATTTTATAAACAGAATGCATTCCAACTATTATGAGTATCTACCATTAAAAGGAGCATTTAGGAAGCTCTGATATAGATTAGAAGTACAGAAGTCTGAGCAAGTAAGGATTTTTAAATATCCAGCTGTGGTCTTGTGAGCTCAAAAAAGTCTTGCTATTCTAATTGTTTTCATACCCCAGCCAGGAGATATAACTTCTCAATTCAAACTATTTACAGTACAAATCTCAATTAAAACCTTGACCAAAATATAGGCTAAGGGCAGTGCTTCTGACTCCAAAGTATCTAGAGTAATTCTGAGGTAAGGATTAGCCAGATGAGCAATGCAGTAAGAGCTTAATTATTAATTTTTAATTATTGATGTTAATGCTATCATTTTCCCATCAGGTTAATCACATTTCTGTTATAATTTTTTTACCTAATAATTTTCAGTTCTCTTGAACTCAACCACTTTTTAAAAAATATTTATTACTCATATCTTGTCTATTGATTTTTTATATCCCCTTGATTTTTAGGTATTATTTTAATGAGACAGGTTTCTCTAAAAATTTTATCTAAAAATACAGTTTAAATACTCCAAGTGGAAACAAGCTCATTGATTGTCCTATTTTAATAAAGGTTTATCCTCAGAACCAGATATAATAGCTTGCACCTTTATATGGGAGATTTAATAAAGTTACCTAATTACTTGAATCTACACTTGTCACAATAGTTTGATTGAATCTATTCTCCTCCATGTGGTACCACACTGCTGTTTCTATAATTATACTCAAAAACACACATTTTTCCTGCATTGTTACATGCTCCAGGATTTCTAAGAAATCTTACATTAATTTTCTTTCATCAGGTAAGAAAAACCTTATTATACACAATGTAGTAACATTTTGTACAGCAACTATGAATGTGCCCAAACAATTGATCTACAAGAATCACGTCTTTGTATTTGCACCAATTTTTGATCATGTATACACTATCAATCACAACTTAATATTTTAGATTGTTAAATTTTTTAAAACAATTTATTTTTATATCCTGAATTTAATGCACTGTAGACTGAATTTCTATTTTTAGAATTCATTTATATTTTAATGTTTTTTCTTAATCTTAAGAATTAGTTTTAGTCTTATTATTATTATTATTATTATTATTATTATTATTTATTTATTTGATTTATATCCCGCCCTTCTCCCAACGGGACTCAGTGCTACATTATTTTACTTACACCCAAGTATTTCATGGCTTATATGATAGTTTTTATCTTGGTTTACCCTGGTAATCAATCTGTCTGTCTATCATCTGGCTATCTATTTAGATGCATTAAAAAGAAAAAGGAAATGTATCCGAAATAACACATGGTGAAAAGAAACCTAATATGTAGAGCAGGGGTGTCAAACTGCCGGCCCACAGGCCAAACGCGTCACGAGGAAACCGTGCCCACCCCATTGCCGGCAATGGGGAAAAAGTTCCGATATGTCGTGTGATGTCACGAGTTTGACATTCTGATATAGAGTTTTATATAAAAATAAATCATTACATTTCATTCAACTTTACTTTTATAACAGATCACAACAAGCACATTACCTTGCATCCCTTTTCTGTATCATGACCCCAGAAATTTTCTTCACAAAGTTCACATTTTTCTCCAGTTGTATGAGGAGAACAAATGCATTGTCCCGAATCTTTATCACATGTATTGTGAGTATGAGCACAATCACAAGCTGAAATTAGGGCAGGAGAGAAACAAGTAAACTAGAAGAATTATTAGTTGATTTTTTTAAATCTAGGATTTAAGAATTCTAAAAGTCAGTGCCAATCCTAACATTTATTTTCCAATTTTTACTAAAAGAAATTTCTTTCTTTCCTTTCACTATTGTGCCTATATCAAGTAAATGTTTTTGTAATTAAATGTGATGCTTTTTTCAGTTTTTTTAATTATCTAATCTTTTCCATCTGTATTTACTGTTAAAATGGAATGATTTCATAATATAAGAGACAGAGAGAGAGAGGCAGAGAGGAAGAGATAGAGTCAATTTGGTGTAGTGATTGGGGTGCTGGTCTAGAAACTAGGAAACTGTGAGTTCTAGTCTTGCCTTTGGCACAAAAACCAGCTGGATGGCTTTAGGTCAGTCACTTTCTCTCAGCCTAAACCACCTCACAAAGTTGTTGTCATGGGAAAACTAGGAGGAGAAAATAATATTAAGTATGTTCACTGCCTTGAGTTACTTATAAAGTAGTAAAAATCTAATTAATAAATATAAAATATCTAATTAATAAATATAAAATCTAATTAATAAATATAAAATAACTACACTGTATATAAGGATCGAAAAACAGGTTAGATAGCATAATTCATGTTAGTGATAACATGAATATCTTCGAAGAGGCATTTTACATCACTTTGGTATCCTTGTTTGCAGCTTCAGGGGCAATTGGCTGCTTTCACTTTTAGAGCAACTTTAGTTATTGCATGATTGGTTTATGAGCTAAAACTTACGTTTGCAACCACCATCCTGAAATGCATAAAACCCTGGAGCACAATGATCACACTTGTCTCCAGCCACTCCTAGTGCACAGCGACACTGTCCTTCCTCATTACAATCTTCTGCAGCTGAGCCAATTTTACTGCAATGGCAGAGAAGGCAACTAGCTGTAGTACTTAGGCCATAATAACCAAACTGTAAGAAAGAAAAAAAAGGGGGGGAAGCATTTGGGTACTTTTTAAATCATTCCCCTCCTCTTCCTGTTTTTCCTATTCTTTTAATACCACATTTGCTATAGATTCTTGCTGTTCTCTTTGGAAGCACATTAGAAAGGAGTGGTTTTTCACTCTACTTTTTACAGCACAAAGAAATGTAAAATGGTCTAGGATTCATCTAATCAAAAAAGAATAATGAACATTTTAACAGTCAACTATCTACTAATGTCTATCAAAATGTAGAAACACATTAAGATCAAGTTGATTAGACAAAGCCAATTAAATGCTAATGTCATAAATTCAACATTTAGAGGGAAATTGAAAAAGTACTATCTTTTATTAGCATATAAACAGCTCCTTAAACATGTTAGCTATTTCATATTTTGATAGCTATAATTTGCAAGTGTTGATAACATGAAACTACTTTCAAAGGTATAGTTTAGGTTAGTGAGATAAAAAGCTTGTTTCATTCGTAATTAATGCCAGATCCTCTGGCTGAATAATTTTAGCCTTTATATTTTTAACCCATGGTTCAATTCTAAAACATGACCAGAGGACAGGACACTATGATAATGAAGAGTTTGATTACACCAATCCAAGCATGCCTTTCTGGAGCTGAGCAGGACATCTTTTTTCTATTTTGCTCTATTTAGTTTCCTAATTTTCAATTACTATGAAAAAAACTAAAGTTTAATGATAAACAGATACTTCAATTATCTGAAGCTTTATCTCTATCCAACAGCTTTATTGCATTCACACAGACAGTATAGCTATCATTTTAAAAGTTCATTTTTTTCAATCAATTAGATTTATAAAACTGATCTCAGAATTCCTTGAAGGCTGGGAAAGATGGTTTTATCTCTTTCCCATCATTCCTGCCTTGCAGATGCCAGCTGTATTTGGAGTAAAGAAAAGAGACAGATGTAAATTGTGTAGGGTGATGAGAAGGTTCTATTCCCCAAGATCTCTGGAACTAAAATTAGGACAGTCTGTTATGACCCCTCAGTATGACTTCAATCACAAACAAAATCCCATTTTTTTTTGTATCATATTAGTTTGATTTTGTCTTTTACTGATTATGAATTACATCCAGATCATTTCACTGTTATACTGAAATTTAAATATATGTATGTACAGTAGGTAGTAAAAACATAATGTGTTAGTAACATAACTGCTGTTTTTTACCAAGCATTTATCACATCTCTTCCCGACTACATTAGCTTTGCATTGGCAGAGGCCAGTTTCATGATGACAGATGCTGGAAACAGAGCCATTTATGTCACATTCACAAGCTTAGATATAAAAAGAACAAAGAGAAAAGATGAATATTATTGTGAGAAAATACACAGTAGTAATTATAACGTGTTTTTTTTCCAAATAAAATGTAAAATTCAATTCTTACTTTTCTATAGTCTAGGCATTATTATTTTAAATTTATATCGTTGGAACAAGAAATTAATGTTACAATCCAAAGAATTCCAACTGTAACTGGAAAGTATTTCTACTCAAAGTCTATGAAAAGTTCACACAGAACATCAATTCAAAACAAGATATGATACCTCCAATGAATGTGTTAAGTACCAGGGAACCAAATGGGTTTATCAAGTCAAAATGGCTGTGTTCAACTTACAAATACTTTATATTTAATTGACCAAGAGGAACTCACCATAACAATGTTTGTTGGTCACTGCATCCCCATAATAGCCATCAGCACACCTCTCACAGTGACGTCCTACAGTATTTCCAATACATTTCAAACATTCCCCTGTAACTGAGTGACAGTGGCCATCTTCCAGTGGGTTTACATTGCCATTACAGTCACAAGGAAGGCATGGTTTTTCTGGCACTAAAGGATTGCCATAATATCCATTTGCACATCTGCACATAACACAGGACAATTGTATCAGAGTAAAAGTCTGTTTTTTATGCCACCCATCTGACTGATGCAGTGAATATGTTCAGTTAAAAAGTCTACAATCATATTCCTTATTTTCATAATTTGGATCTATTATGCAAAAAGAAAAACCATTATAGATATTATCATTGTCAATATACTATTCTTGACAAAGTTATAAAAACTGCAAAAGATGGATCAATACAGTAACAACAGCACTTCCAGGGAAGAAATGGCAAACTGCAGACAGCTCTGCTAAAAGTAGAGCCGATGACTGCAGAGCTGACAATAGACCAACTTGTCATAATTCATCTCCATTTCTGGACAGGACTTGAAATCACCCACAGATGCTCCATATAGTTGTTCTTCACAAGGAGACCAGAAGATAGTCTTCTCTGGGGAAGTTTAGAGCTCTGGGTGATGAGGGAATAGTAATCTTTTTGCTCAAACCACAGTTGGCGCTTTCAAAAGAACACTATGTTTCCATGCTTTTTTTTCTAATTACTTTCAGAAATTGCTGCTTAACTGCTTTTCAGTTATTAATAACTTTTGGATCAACAATCAAGCTGATTGTTATTGTTACCTGACTAACAACAATTTCTGCTACTACATACCTTTCACATCTGGCTCCTGCATAACCTGGAGAACATTCATCACAGACAACTTCACCTCTGTTATCCAAATGACAAGTAGGACTGAAACTAAAAATAAATAACTTAAGAATTATGTGGTAGATTATATAAAGTTAATACATCAAATGAATGCACAGTTAATGACTGCACAATATAATAATTAGAGCAGGGGTCCTCAACCGTGACAATTTTAAGACTTGTGGACTTTGCTGGCTGAGGAATTCTGGGAGTTGAAGTCCGCAAGTCTTAAAGTTTCCAAGGTTGAGGACCACTGAATTAGGGGATACAGGAGAATACAATCATTGTTCAATTCTATATGTGCCTATTCAGAATCAAGCCCTACTCGTTACTGTTTCAAATTGTATTACACTTGTGTAAGTGTATACACAATTTCTTTCTTAGCTACATGTGTGTCTTTCCACATAAACAACTTTACAGTACCTGAAAGATTCAGTATTTAGGAGAGGAAAAACTTTTAAATCCCTTAAAAGATAAACCTTTCCAAAATACCTGAAACAATTTACTGGATTGCTACCAGTCACTTGGAAAGCATAAACTATTATTATCTATATAAATAAGAATGTAAATGTTCGTTTGTTCAAAATCTTAAATCTCAGAAAGTTCTTCCCCAATTGCTTTGAAATTTTCACACAACGTTGCATTCGAATATGCGCGTGTTTTTATATGCCTATATTATATAGATGTCACATCTGTGACAGGTAAAAACATGCTTTTTTTGAAAAACAGCACCATCTGTTGGACGTAAAAGCAACACACGCTAACCAGACTGAGCCACAGCAATGCGTGGCCGGTACAGCTAGTTATTTATATAAATAGAAAAATGCTAGCAGATTTTCTTTTAGTATTAGCAGCACACAACACTACTTTTCAAGAAGGGCTACGTTTTAACAAAGAAAAACATACTTCCTCTTTTGGACAAACAAGAGCGATAAATTCAGATGAATGAAGTGGAACTTTTGTCTTGATTTTTTCCCTTCCCTTTCTGATTTTCCTTTCTCCTCCATTCCCTTGTCTCTTAGTGGCCCTATTTGTCTGAAATTGCTGGAGTTTTAATATATCATTTCCAATAAGCAGTTTACTTGTTAGTAGCACTTCTCAGTGGACAGGCACATGGCTGGCAATCCTCTGTGGTTCCTCTGGAAGGCATTCCGTAGAATCCTGGCAAACACTGCTCACAAGATTGCCCTGTAGTATTATGCTCACAAGCCTATAAAACACACAAGAAGCCTTTTGATACTTAATTTGGATGGAATTTTATTCCCAGAGGGAGCTCAGCATGAAAAAGCATACAGATTTAGTATTCAAAGAACAAACACAAAGAAACAGGGATGCCAGTGGCAATAAGCTTTTGTAAACTCACAGCAACAACTAATGCGTGTGCCCTCTACCAGAACTGATACACACATTTGATTTCATAAATTAGCTGCCTTATTTTGATGGGCAATTAAAGCAAATGAAATGGTATTTTAGTCTGGCAATCATACAATTCATGCACTCCATTCTTAAAAAAATAATGTATAAGAAAATATTACTTGGCAATAATGTTCACATTATTGATTGATTTTTTAAAAAAATCACATAATTATCAGTTATGAGCCACCCAGAATTGCTTAGATGAGATAGTCAGCCATACAAATAAAATAAAATAATAAAATAAAATGCTCCAGTATTTTTCCCCTCAGATCTATAGGAATTTGGCCATTGACCTGAATGGAAAAAAGCTTTAGCTTGCATGGAGTTTCTTATAAAATATGTTTTACATTAGTTGTAACTAAAGACAGACTTTCAATTACTTTAATATGCACAAAATGTAGACTTTAAAGGTAGCAGAAATGGTTAGGAAAATGCCTATCCCTCGTTTGATGCATGTTTAAAAATTTAATATTTTACAAACCAGGAGTGGTTTGATCTTAGAAGCAGGACACAAATGACTTACAATGCAAATACCACGACTATCACATTCTGTTGCATGACCATTGCAATCACACGGCAGGCAAATCCCTCCAAAAAGTATTGCATCCACTCGATAGTACCCAGGAACACAAGTCTAAAAATAGTATATAAAAAAGAGATTACAGCAAACATGTGTTAATTATCATAAACTTGCCCTTACAGATTCAGTATAGCAATATTTTGAAAACCTATTAAATCAAATCAAATTATGTTACCTATAAATAAGACTTTACAATTTTTTGGGAAATTTAACTAGAGCTGATTACAGATCTCTCTGTGTCTGACAACAATTTCAAAAGCATTTAAATAGTGGGCTAAAATATCTGAGTTCTTTCTTATAGCATATAAAAGAAAATAATCAGTTTTATAAAGATATTAATACCTTTATGAGTTTCATTAATAAATAATAAATTAATAATAATAGTTTTCACAAAAAAGGATAACAATTATTTGATTTTAATTTTAGATCTAGATATAGAGAAAACTGAACTTTCACCAGGTTCCTTAAAATAAATTTAAGAGAGAGGTTATGTTATTCACAAAGTGGAAAAAATGTGAAGTTGTTTTAGACAGACAGAATAAGAAATGGTATTTTGGCACTGCAATTTTCAAAACTGCAGGTCAAAAGGCAGTTTGTATGTAGGCTATAACCAGGGCTTTTTTTCTCATAGAACGCCTAGAATGGAGTTCCGGCACCTTTTTTGGATGGAACCTTGTAGGGTAGGCAAGGCGGGTTGTATGACGTGTGTGAGTTCAGGCACCTTTTTTTTTTTTTAGAAAAAAAGCACTGGCTATAACTACTTACTACTAATATATTTATATATATTAGGGATGTGAGAGAAAACCAAATTTGAAGGAAAAAGGGTGACTTGGTATGCATGTGAAATGCTTTAAAAGTCATATTTTTCCCTTTGGACCACATTGCCCTAATATTCATGCTAAATGGCTATCTTAGAGTTAGTCATAGAATTATCTTAAGAGCCAGTTTGATATAGTAACTAAGGTGTGGCCCTGGAAACCAGGAGACTGTGATTTCTAGTTCCACCTTAGGCATGAAAGCTGACTGGGTGACTTTGGCTCAGCCACTCCTTCTCAGCCCAACCCACCTCACACGATTATTGTTTTGGGGAAAATAAGAGAAGTACTATTGCTGCCTTGAGTTATAATAAAGGTAGGAAATAAGTAAGTAAATCAATCAATTAATCTTTGGAAGTCTTATTCACTGAGGAGAAGGACATTTTTATGGTAGATGCCCCACAATTTTGGAGTTTCCTGAAAGAAATAATGACTGCACATATTATGCCATTTTGGCAATGCTGGCATATAATATTTTATTCCAATCATATTTATTAAACATGGCCTTTCTTAGTTATTTTTTATTTTTCTTGATTTTGCTGATCAGTGGCCCCTGACTGTGCGTGATGATTTTTACTTCTTATACTTGGTTACATGCTGATGTTTTTAGGTTGTATTTCTATATATGGCTTCATTAATGAGTAAATTGATCATGTGATTCCTTTGGAAAACCCATTTTAAAATGAGGCAATAATACTGCATAACAAACAAACAATTAAATATTGAAATTACTTCACAAGATAGTCCGGAGTAACCCTGTGGACATTCACAATATTCTACATGTACAGCTGAAGACAGGTCTATGAGATTAGCATTTGCTGTATCCAAAGTCACAGAGTCCAACCTGTAATAACATAAAAATGGGAAGTCAATAATGTAAAGAGTGTATTGGTTTTTTCACTGTGTAAAATAATGCATATCTACAGAATAAACAAATGCCCAGGTAAAACTTTGCATTCTTTCTTGTTCTACATGCATAATTTGACATAAAATACATTTTACAATCTATTATACATTCTAAATAAAATCCAGTTCTAATCAGTAGGAGCTTTACAACACATTTGTAATACAGCCAGGATCCTGGCAAATTTGGGTAACGGATAATACAAGAAGCAGCCATTTCAGGTCAAATTATTTGCCTATATGGCACAGCACTGTTATTCTTCTACATTCCCTACCACTTAATCCCATTTAATTAAAAAAAATTGGGAACCTGATATTATCCCAAACTTTAAATTTTTTAAAATAAATAATATATTGAATGCTTCTGAGATTCTTTTGTGATTTTTTTTCTATGGCTTTTTCTATATTTTCTATAGATTTTTAAACAGATCTTTACATTACCTATATACAGATTTTTCTGCAGTGTTGTAACTGGCCCTAAGTAGAATACGGGTAACATTAACTAAAACTGTCATCAGGGTGTCTCGATCTATTGACTTCTTGGTATTAAAATCAACAAAGTTTTCAGAGATAAGATGCACTGTTCTGGAATATTCCTCATATGGTTGTAAAGAGAGTCCTTCAGATCTTGTAGACAGAATATGTCCATTGCCCTGAAATGACAGGTATTATTATTTTATACATTTCTAAAGTTTAACTGGAAATTGTTTAAAATTCCACTTAATGGAAACCATACAAGGTTCCCAGGATTCCTCTTTTCGCCAAAACTCACTCTATCTTTTCCAAACTTTACATTTCTTTTAAGAGCATGTAAGATGTTTTGAATATGAACTGTTCTTAATGGAAAACATCAGTTTCAAATGTCATATATCTTTATCTATATGTCAATTATTTTGGAAGTACATCAAGATTTGAAAAAAAGTATGTTTCAAGTGCAAAACCTTCCACTTTCTAAATAGTTAGTCTCTGCTCAAATGGGGTGTTTTGAACAATCCAAACTCAAAACATTTTGCACACCATTAATTTATTTCAAACCATCTTATACTATTTTCCATGTGTAACAGAATATTATATCCTAGATCACGAATTTAAATACATTTTCATGGAAATAAATCCACTTAGCCATAAAACCCCCTTAACATCATTACTTCCTCATCCAAACCAAGTCTCAATACAACTGGAAGACACCATGGTGGTGAAGACAGCTCTTGACTTTAAATCAGATGCACTGACAGAGTACACAAACTTTAAAAGCCAAAATTCAGAAGTCTGTAGGACAGAAGAGATTTCCAAGTTCATTGTTGCAATGGTATCTTTTTTCAACTTTCTACTAAAAGACCATGTGCAGAAATTCAGAAGCCCCTCTAGGAAGCACTGCAAAAAGGAACAAGAACTGCCACCAGAAGAGGGAACTACCAAGTTAGGAACTTCCTCCCTCAAAAACATTCAGAGTACTTTATGCATTCATACTATGTATCCTTGCCCATTTAATATGATTACCTGGATAATAACATCGACACTAGATACCAGGTCACTATCTGTACTGTCCATGGGAATATCGTAAGACACGGTATACTTTAAATAGCCACCAAAGGCAGTGAGCTGAAAGCATAAAAGGCAAAAAATCCAAAGTGTTATTTCTTTTTCATTTGTCAATATGAAGTGTAAATAACATAGATTTCACCTTTTATCTGTTAAAAACCTAGATAAGACACAAAACAAATAAATCATAAGAATAATCTTATTTTCTATATTTACCATCACATTCTAACATTTATGTCTGACTTGACAGTTCTACATTTAGTGTTGTTTTTTTAATTCCTAACTTCATTTTAGTTTCACTATCTTTTCATTACAGAAAATCGTAAATTTCAAGAACCAATTCTTAGTCTTTGGAACAACTGAAGTTTCTAAATATAATTATTGTTTAACTCTAAATCGTACCTTGCAACAGTTCTATGAATATTTATTAAACCAAATCTTTCCTGTACAATGAGTAAATCATAAATATAGACATGGGGAAATAGCTACTATATTTAAACGCACATTCCTTTTTGTGCACAAAGTTTGCATCTTAATTCCAACACCAATTATTGGAGGAGGCAGAAGTGACATATATTCCAGAGATAATTTTAATGATCCTAGTATGGTAGGAATCCTAGGAAAGATGCCCTATGCATTTTTAAATGTTACATTATATACATAATACAGTGAATATGCAATGCAGAAAACTTTATACATACACAGACCATTGGAAACAAAACATTTATCCCAAACTACTCACCTTATTTCCAAGGTATGATTTAGGTGCAGACCAGTAATAAGGAGGCTTTAGTACTTTGGCAACCTCAGTGTTGTTAATACTTATCTGATGAGATTTATCAAAGTTATCTTCTTGAGGTTGTATAATTTTTGAAGTATAAGGAGTTGTCACCTCCCACCCAATCATAGAAGACACCTTAATAAAATAGGAAACATGATCAAGTATTTAACTAATCAAGGAACAGAGAGAAAGTTTGTGTTTTGCTTTAACAAAGCTCTATTTTTATTTGGCCCAAATATGATATTGTATTATGGCAGAGTAATCCACAGAATAGAAATCATAGGATATAGTTTTTCCCAATGAAAGCATTAAAATACTTTATATAGGAATGTGATTTCAGAATAGCTGTTTATTTGGGCTGTACAAAGAGTTTGAGTGGCTTTCCCAGGTCACAGGTAGTATGCCACGCACAGATAATGCTTCTCTACTGGGGCCACTAGCCAACTGAAGAAGCTGTCCATCAGAACTATTTAGAGATGACCTAGGAAGGTTTCGGCACATCTTCCAGAAGATGCCTCACACTTTTACTGGTTTATACATTTAAATCAATTCATAGTTGTATATGAAAGTAGCAGCATATATAAGATTATCCCCTAAATGTAGTTTTCAGGCCTTCGTAGAATAGTAACACAAACAATATTATAGAAAAACATGCAAGATCAAATGTAATAAGCCTCGGGCATCCCTAATTGAATAAAAGATGAAAGAGCCAGCCTGGCATGTATTAATGAAAGGACATGGGCAGAGGTATTTCCCATTCAGTAATGTGCCCAGCCAGGATTTGAGTGTGGCACCAGTCCCCTAGGCAGGGTGGTAGAATACCTATTATCATCAGAGAGTGGCTATCCAGACTGTGTTCCTGCCCATACTTTCCTGTTTTCCTGACTTTGTTCATGTCATACAATGCTGGTATACAAACAATTCCCTACTGGAAAACACTTTTATCAGTTTTTAAACTGATTATTGCAATACTTACTTCCAGAACTAAACATTTTAAATTGCAAATGCTCAAAGTTCAAGCATATCTTTAACTATTAGTGCTTGATTTTCAGTAGAGAACTGTATGCAAACCTGTAACTGAACAATACTTTCAAATATTATAATATATCTCCAGATAATGTGCTGCTTTCATATAAAGTAGAAGTATGAAATATGTTTTGTTCATTTGGTATCCAATCCTTTATGTTAACCATACTCCACTTCTTGGACACTCTTTGGCTTTTTAGCCTGAACCTAAATTGCAACCCCATACAACCAAGTTTTTATTGAGTGAAATAATTAACAGAGTAAAAGCATTTATGGAAATCAGGCTGAGAGGGAATGCCTGGCAGGAAAGATTAACATAGGAAGGGTGTTATGCTTGAAGAAAATAAATGAGATACTAACTTTGGAATATTAGTCTTATTTACCTTAGCAGTGGACCAAGGAAGACTTTCACACACATCAGAAACACCAAAACAGAAGCACTCAGTGCAACCCTGAGGGTTTCTTTCTTGGAGATTATAGAATCCAGATTTGCAACTGTCACAATTTTGTCCTTCTACGTTTTCCTGTGAACATAATCATAACCAGCATACAATAAAACCTTAACCTTTTCTAGGACTTTTCTTCTGAAAGAAAACATAAAGTATTGAATAGAAATTTTTCACCCCTTATATATTAAGTGTCAATACGTACTTGTATTTTATACTAAGAATGTCACATGATAAGCAAAAATACCAACCATCATGTTGGCTATGAATACTGAGAACCATAGCCTCCACATATCTGAAGAATGTCAGGTTCAAAAAAGGCCATCTACTTCGTGATCACAAAATTCAACTTTCACCATTATTATTTTCTGGTTTGAATTTCATTCAGTTTCTTATTTTGGCACTTACAAGCTAAATATTGAACCTGATGCCAGGGAAATGAAGTTTCTTGAAGCTCATAAATTCATATTAGAACATCGACTTCATTATAGATAGTAGATAAGTAAATAATGTGTGAGCAAATGTGAGGGGTTAAAAAAAATTAACTAATGTCCTCATGTCCTCTCAATGTTAATTAACATTAATTTATTAACATATTAATATTAATGTAATATTCATTATTATTTTGAATCACTCTTTCCAAGCCAAGGTTTTCTCATACAGTCTGATGCATATTGGGCCAATGTAAAATGTATGAGTTCCAAACCAACTGAGTACCAACGTACCACTGTAGAGTAAATCAAAGTAAAAATCAGAGCTGTACTTACTTTGCAAAGGCAAGGTTTAGTACATGGATCATCATTGATGCTGCCAATGAGGCTACAATTACAGCGTATGCAATTTGGATAACCTTGGTAGCCAAAGGCACAATGGTCACATTTTTCTCCAGCATACCCTTCCTTGCAATAACATTGACCAGGCTGAATACCTTGAAAAAATAGAACAAATATAGAAAGAAGCAGCTATATTTCAATTGCTACAATATAAGTCAGATTTGATTTCCCAGACCAAACCTATGATGTTCAGTGATTAGTGATGGCAATGGAATTACGGGAATGACTTTGGGAGACAGATGGAAGAGCCAAAGACTCGACAACAATGACAAGTAACGGTTGAGCCTGCAGAAGGAATGTGGGCATGGCAAGCATCTGAGAAGGGAATCTCCCCAGTTTCTTGGACTGTGAAGGCAATAGGTGGAGATGTGTACTTTCAAACTTGCAAGATTCTGTTAAAGCAGCAGCTACCAACCTTTTCTATATCCCGCACCCCTAGAACACTTCTGATATATTCTCGCACCGCTTACAAAAGTTCAAAATAATGGCAACGAATTATGCATATACACTATAATTTTGAAAACCCAAGTTTTCACATCCCCTGGAATATTGTCTCGCACTCCCAGGGGGGTGCAAGCACCCCCGGTTGGGAACCCCTGTGTTAAAGTAACATTTAATAAAGTATTTCTAAGTGTGCTTCTTCTCTGGACTACCTTGCAAGGCTGACAATTGCAGAAGCGTTACCAGGCAGCAAAGAAAACCTGGAAAAGCTATACTTCAATGCTCTTTTTTTATGTGTTACATAACTTTTCAGCTTTGACTGAATGGGATATAAATATGTTCTTTTCTATGTCAAAAATTAATCCAGATTAGGGATTATCAACCAGAAGCTTCAGCGTGAAGCATACAAAAGCCATTCAGTACCCCTTAAACAACCTCAGCCAAATTCAGGAGGAAAAAATAAAAATCCATCCCATTAATGTGGCTCAGTCCAATCTGCATCACTGCTCCAGTGACTGCAGCCCCATATTTTTTTAATTTTCAGCCCCCTCCCAATAGTAACTTGATTCTTTAAAGTTTGTTTCAAAGAAAAGATACACATACATGGCACTTGGGAACTGAAGGAAAAATCATATCACACAAACATTGGAATAATTATATCACACACACAATGGAATTACCAGAGTAATTACTATGACTCTTGGCTAAAGATCTTAATGCATGTTGTTTAGGTACCTATTACAACCTAAAACACAAAGATAAGGAGAACTGCTTACAATGTCCAATTTCCAGCTTGTTGCTTATTCTTCATATAGGTACTAATAAGATCCAAAGAAACTGAATTTAGTTTTAAGTTTGGTTGTTTCTTATACAACCAATACCTGATTTTGTAAATGTTAGCTAGACCATTATCTTTTACCTTTTTGGGAGTCAGCATGATTATTGTCCTTAACACAGTCAAAGCCAAAAGATCCAAATAAATCACATTCACAGGGACGGCAAGGATTGTTGTCATAAGGAGACACCTGGAATATACAGCATTTTAATTTTTATTAATTAGTCGATGCTAGTGAAAATGAATAGTTGTTCCTGTTTAGGAGTATATATGAAGACACAGATCTCAACAGGAAAGTATGATTAATTATTCCCATGGGATGGGTGCAAGGCAACAACTAGATCAGGGGTAGTCAACGTTGGCTCTTTTATGACTCGTGGACTTCAACTCCCAGAATTCCTGAGCCAGCACAGCTGGCTCAGGAATTCTGGGAGTTGAAGTCCACGAGTCATAAAAGAGCCAACGTTGACTACCCCTGAACTAGATAAATGCAAGTATAAATGAGGTAAAGTTCAAACCAGCCATTTTATAGCATGGGGAAACACTCTGTTTTTTACAAAAAGGAACACAGGTTAATTTCTAAAAACAGGAGCATTTGTACAACCCTGGCCCTATGGTTTGAGTATGACTCTGTGGGGAAAAGACACCATATATGGAAACTGGCACTGATGAGCCTGTAAAACAGCCAAATGCTGTTCGATTTCTTAAATTGAGAAGATGCTACTAAAGAATCCTATAAATCAGAAATTCCTTCTTTTGATCTAATATATACTTGTAAATGACCTCTTGGCATATGTTAAGTTTATACAATATAGGTAACAGATACAATAACACAGAATATACACAAGGTACTATTTGCACAAATTGTTTTACATGAATTCACATATTAAATCACATATTAAATGAACAAGAAATAAGATTCAAAAGAACTAGATGTCAATTTTTAGCATTGTTTACAAGTAATGATATACAATATTTCAGATTCCTCTTACTTTTTGTGGTCTGTAATAGCCATCACTACACATATCACAGTTTATTCCTGTGGTGTGTTGTGTACAATTTATACATACTCCACCTCCTTTGAATTGACCAAAAATATTTATACTTTTTTTTTCATCTGCTATTCTCTGGTCATAATAACAATCTTCTGTTTTGTTGTGACAGTTGCATCCTAAAAAAAAATCAATACTCTTTTAATATGTGTTTGTGCGTAAATAAGTGAATCAACCAGCTAAACAAACTGAATGCATTATATTCTATACACAAAATTATCCTTTTACATAACATATTAAACACTGACGGAACACTTTAATCTTCTATTAAAATACATGATCATTAATAGCCACCAGAGTTGCCTAATCAGAGAGATGGGCGGCTAAATAAATAAATATAGTGAAAAAGATTATGGTGCTAATGTTTATTTAGTATTCTCAATTTTATTCTAATAAGATTGTTTATTAAGTCAAATCTAATTTCCTAGAATACATTTATACCTAACATGACAACTTTCACCACAAGTGTTGTGTTCACACTGGCACTGTAGTTTCTACATAAATGCATTCTGATCCTCAAAACTTATAGATACTGGATTATATTTTTTATGTAAAGATTAGAATGAAAATTAAAATTATGAATATCTAAATTTTAGATAAGGTGCCATACTGATAATTTATGCTCCAAAAATGATAAGTTTATAGATTTTATAAGTTTGGTTTAAATTTTGCAAGTCATAAATTTTGAGTATTAGAAATATTTATGCATCATTAAAGAGAATTCCCTTTGTCAAACTCATGGCTTTAGAGATGGATGGATTACTTATCTATTCAGTAAACTCTAAAGGAGCTACCATTTAGTACTACATACTTTCACATTTGTTGCCAACAGAAATAGTTCCAGGTCTCCAGGGTGCCTGATGGTAGCCAGGACAACACTCATTACAACTTTCACCACAAGTGTTGTGTTCACACTGGCACTGTAGTTTCTACATGAAAATAAAATAAATTACAATACAATTCTATTACCAATCACCTTAAAACAAAACCATTTATCTAAGATTTAAGAAATACTTGCAATATCCTCTAAATGTTTAGGGCTGGATAGATTCTTGTGTATAGCACAAGTCTATACAAAACCTTGGTGTAAAATCTCATCTGTAAGAGTTTTAGGAATCCAATGAAAAAGCAACAATAGCTCAAGAAACTGATAAATACAGCCATTCAACAAAAGAAAAACAAAAGGGAGATGAAAGGGAAAAGGTTCTTTTAAAATCCAGATTCAACAAGCAAAGCTGCTTGTTGATAACAGACAGATTCTACAAGTTGCAAATGTGGATTCTTATTTAAAAGAAGACATGAGAAACTGAATGACTTAATAAAGAATTGGAGAAAGTTACATCTGTCTCTGCCCAACATAGGCTGTTCTGAAGAAAGCGGAGCAAAGGTTGGCCTGATTAGTATTGAAAAGGCAGACTATATGGATACCGAGGGCTTGAAAGCTGGGGGAAAAATTCAGCAGAAACTGATATGCCAATGTAGTCATTTGAAAAAATTCTGTACTGTTGCTTCTATCCCTTTGCTTTCCTGATTCATTAGAGTTGAAAACAAAGTTCCAAATGATATCTCTTTTTTACCATTGGTTTTCTATGTAACAGAAAACCAAAACATTCCAATACTGCATAGTATCTAAAATGGTAAGTCTCTGTTTGACCTCACGGCTGGCTTTTCTCTGTGACTTTATATATTTCATAAAATACCACTTTGGTGTAATCTATTTGGATCTTAACTGTTCATTTCCGGAACACTGTCCTCATTGTCCTATTTTTTTTCTAGTTATAAAAAAATAAAAGCATTTATTTTCCAACGAGAACTAAAAACCTGTTAAATTTCATGCTCTTAAATTCCAACTCTCAGTAACAAGTTACTCTTAATTTACTCCATTCCGTGATTCTTCATCATCTATTTAACATATGATACATGATTGCAGATAAGTAATTTCAGCACTTTGTATAAAAATAAACAAATTACCAGAGAGGTAAATTTGCGAGACGGCAAAAAGCTAATAATACATTAAAGCATAATATAGAAAGATAAACTGTAGTATATATTTCATTTACAAAATAATTTCTCAGATAGTTCAAACACTCAGCTATGAAAATAATTGCAGAAGATGTGAAGAGACTTTTAAAAATTTAAGACATTTTAATGATTCAGGTCTTAAGCAAGTTTTCACAGGGCAGTGTGCTTGTGCAATGCTTAGACATTTTTAATACTTGTCATGTCTGCACAGCTGCTTGTTTGTATGCAGATGTTATCTATATATGAATTTGTAACTATGTATACAAAGCAGTTTTATTTGGTAAGGAAGATGTCCAGAAAAGGAAACATAATGCGTTTGAAACATAATGCATTCTTATGTAGCATATTTTCTTAATTCCTACTTAATGTTAAAGCAATCCACTGGATGTCTGCTCCTATTCCTATAAGCTTTTTTTGGATTTGCATGTATTTGTTCACTGATTTAAAAAGCCCCATAGTTCACATAAAGTTAATATAACAGAAGGCAAAGAAAAATGTCAGAAACACTATCATTTCAATAAATAGCAGACAACCATATTATCTTTCTAAATAATCTTGCTTTTCAAAAAAGGGCAAAAATGTGTATTTGTCTGTAGGAAGAAATAAAAAAATAGTACCTTTGTGTCTTTATCCAAAGGACAACTTCGAGCATGGCCATAGCAAATGCACATACCTCCAATAGAGATGTCTTTTATTGAATAGTAATACTAAATAAAGCAAAGTTTGATTCATTAAGTTACTGCATTTAATATTAAAAATACAACTGGCTAATATTCATTAGAAAATAATGATGCATAAATATTTAACTATAATTTTAAAAAATCCAGTTTCTAAATGGCAATTGACTTTAGTTAGAATTTACATATGAGCAGGTCTTCATACATACATACATATACATACATATACATACATACATACATACACACATTACATTGATCAGTCAGGGCATTGGAATCATATTATGTTCGATCTAAAAATATGTACAAATAACAGAACTGTTCAAGGCTATACATTAAAACGCAATACAACACATTATATTGCATAAGCTCAGATTCATGTGTTCAAAATTAAAATTACTCTAATATATGGAACTATTTTAATAAAATTGTTTTTAAAGAAAGTTTTAAAAAATAATTATGTCTTCATTCTCATAGAAATGAAACAATAATAGTTTTAGTATGGTTGTTGCACCTGTTAGGTTAAGTTAAGTGTAAAATAGTATTAGAGCTTCAGATAATAGTTCTTCACTACTATTGTTGTTGCTCTACAACAAAGCACTGTTCACAATATATCACGACATTTCTAAGATCAAGATGCTACCCGTATTTTATATAAAAGTACACTGAGTGCATAAACTGAGTATGTATTCTTGATTTTTACAGAACAAGGTTTATGAGCTAGAAATCAGTGTCAAGGCAATGTATTTTTAACTTGGTATCATGTTCCTTGCCTCACATGTTGGCTTCAACAATCAATTCTGTATTTGAAGAGTTTACTAATATTTAATTAACTAGGTAATAAACAAATTGACCCCGAAAGAGCTCTAAATCCACTTAAATCCCTTGTCGTAGTTACCAAACAGATAATTGGCTAATATGGAAGGTAACCCATGTCTCATTACATTACCATATACATTATTTTAGCATATTGATATATTTCAGTATGCCTAATTTCCAGGAATATTGTTTAAAAAGCACCCTGTAAGACAATGATAAGCAAGTTTCTTAATTTAAGAAAAATTAACAAGCATTCTGGATCTTAACGTAGCCTATAAATGCTATCAAGGCACAGATAACAGGTTTCAAACATACTGATAATAAGCATCACCTGCTTACCCTTCTTGTAACAATAGGATCAACATCTTTAGGATCATGGTGACTAAGAGTCATGAGATCAGCATTAAGAGTTCTTATCCGCTGCAATCGGAGTCGGATATATCTTGCAGAGGTAAACTCCAGTAATGTTGGTGAAGGGTCATCAGCACTAGGTCTCCCATTGATCAGTGATGTGTGTATCTAAACAACAAGACTAATTTAATTATAAACATATTGCCCACATTTGTGCAAAAATAACTGTGGTATTTCCTTGTTCACAGGCTTCTGTAGGAATTTAGAATAATCTACCTGAGCCAATGAGCTTATAGTAAACCAAAACAAAAGCTTTTGTATGATAGTAAAAAAGATCAAAAGAAAAATGATGGAACAATCAAAGTTTTGTGAAACTTAGGCCAAATAGTGTTTTGTTTTCTTATTTGCAGTTTGTTATACATGAAATTCCTTCTTGTGTATATATTTACTTATCTAAAAGTACTTTTTCAAAGTCATTTTAAAAAAAGCAGCTCAAAAACACAATAACAAAACTGGACTGATCTGCACAAGATTTCCCAAATTCAAATTCTATTATGTTCGCTGAATATCTCCTCACAACCCCCTTACATTCCTTCTTAAAGATGTTGAATCAGCTGTCTGTATCTCATACAAACTCTTTATTTCTATGGGGAGATAAACTCTGCCAAGAGTGGACCTCCCCGGAAATTTCTAACTCACAATCCTGACAAATCTCTGCTTTAGAAGTTTGAAAAAAGCACGGGAAGATCAGCAGTCCTTGACTTGTTACTAACTAACAGAGGAAAATCAAAGAAATAAACAGTGTGGAAATGCAATCATGCTGAACTTATGGATTTTACAGGACAGTAAATGTGTTTAAAGAGGTATTTTGAACTTCAAAAATATAGATTAAAAGAAACTCAACTACAATCTGCAGGATTGCAGGATCCTACAGCAAAAGGACATAATGGGAAAAGGATCTTAAGGTAGGTAGCAATTCCTAAAAAGAAAGTACTAAAAGCAGAACTGGAAAAATTCCAAAGACAAAAAAATTATGGAGAATGGCAATTAAAGCCCACAGCTCAAAAAAGTTTAATGCAAACTTGAAAACAAATGACATTATGTGAGACAGAAAAAGGAACTGGTCATTAAGACTAAAGGGCAATAGAGAATGTGTCACTAAGTTAAAGCTCAGAATGTATGCAGAGCAAATTTCTTGTTCTTTTTTCCCAACCCCTTTAGCAAAATTGGACATTGGAACAATCTATATTTTCTTCTTTGTAACAAAATAATGGAATGTATTCCATCTGTGTATATGTTTGCATGTGTGTGTTTCTGTACTCCCCATCTGTTACATCTGTATTTGTGCCCTGGGAAGTTCAGGGAGAGCTATACTTAATGACCATTTATTCAACAACTATTCGGAGTTACAGCAGCATTGAAAGTTCTGGCTGTTGCAGTGTCCCCGTGGTCATCTGATCAAAATTTGGGAACTTGACCACAGGAGCAATTCAATGCCCCCAACCTGCTTGAGCTGCAGAGCGCACAGGTGAAGCACCCTGGATAACCAACATGCTGAAGTTGCTGGCCCTGCAAGGCTTTGAAGGAGGAAAACTGGGCCAAGAACAAGCAGAGGGACTGCAGGTAGACTCTGCTGTTACATGGCTCACCTCCAGCCCTTACTGAAGCCTGCTGAAGCTCTTCCAATGTGAGGTGCAGAACATGCATTGGTCCTCCAAGAAATCTTCGTCTTTCTGCTTCCTCCAATTCTGCCACCACTCTGAAGAGTGCCTTCTTCATAGCCTCTACTTTCACCCAGGGAACATTACAGTCTCTCCAGCCTTGCCTGGAACAAAGTCTGCCACCTCCACTATCCTGTACCTTGTTGGGCCTGGCAGTCTCCCTTTGGCAGACAAGACTACACTGCCCTGGAGGGCTTGCTGTGCACATCTCAGGGCTGCCCACTCATCCACTGCCCGGATGCTGGCTAGCAGCAGAAGAAAGAAGACGGTGAAGTTGACAGCTGGATTTTTGTATAAATAATTTGAGAACTTAAACCTGCCTTCTCCTACTTGGATGGTCTCCAGATGTTGACTTTAATTCAAAGAATTCTCCAAGATTCAAAATCGGTCTGGAATGTACAGACCCTAATTCCATTTAACTATAAAATATTCAGAGTCAGGAAAGCATTAAACCCAGTTAAAGTCTAACCCAGTTAAAATTTAACCTAGTTAAATTTCCTAGCATGCTTTATTCTAAATTTCTTTTAATTATGAGTATTAGAACAAAAGTTTCAGCTCAGGACACATAAGAAATATCCAGCAATCTGATATCCCAATTTAATGTTGGACCATGATTGTAACTGCGTCTAAAGCAGTAATTTAACATTTACTAAATTAATGTTGGTAGCATTTTAGTCCCAAATACATATTCTTTTAAGGAAAAGTTTAGATTTCTTTCCTAATAGCTTTGTATTGAGGTCAGTTTTATTTGCTGATATATAAGGAAAGGCATTCATTGTAAATTAGTTTTCATTGCATAATTTCCTTATAACATGGGTTGCCTCTCTGATCTACGCCAGGCAGCAAGTATGAATAGAGCTGGTTAAAAGGCATAACAATCAACTGTTGATCTGCCAATGCCAGCTCTTTTGATCAAGCTCTCCTTGAAATGATGCCACAATTATTTCAAAGTTCAAGCTGCATTCAGTAATTCAGATTTTTATTCCACTATATTATTTTTTTCCTAAAGCAATTAAACAATTTTATGAGAAACTTTCTGTACAAAACAATTGAGATCCAGCTAAAGGATAATACGCATTTTATCTATTGTGCTTTTCAATTATTTATGAAACTTATCAACTGTCCTTCTATTTTTATAAGCAAACAAAATCAATTTCAACATTTAAAATAACAATACAAGCGTAAAGCAAAATAACATAATCAATACAAATCAAAATCAAATTTTATAAATTCTGGGAACGTATGGCCAAATTCATATCATTAGGAGAAAATTTAAAAGAATGGCAACCAGAATAAGGCCCTCTCTTTTATTAGAAATAGATACAGTCATCTGGTCACATCTTCAAAAGGGCTCTCCTAAATATTGAACAGGTTCCCAGCAGAAGAGGTGTCCTAAGCCCCTAACAACTCCTTAAATTATGCCTATAAAATAACTAGCACCCATTGTAGATTTTCCTATAAAGATACGTGATTCCTGTATCTTTCCTTTCCTGGGTTAGCAGCCTCAATGCAGTATTTTGCACTAACTTCAACTTCTAAACATTTTTCAGATAGAGCCTCACTTACAATGTGTTGGACTAATTTAGTATCAAAATAAAGAATAATTGCCTTGTTCAGATACTACCAGATCTGTGGGATTCTGCCTAGGAAGAGACTAAAAATGCCCTCCCCAAGGAGTGATTCACAAATTGGAAATACAGTGATCCTCAGAAATTAAACCTGCCTCGGGTGCTAGCAATGATGGAAAAAATATGGGGGAGGAAAAACAGGATTAACTTTTCAGCAGAGTGATTTTTGTTAACACTTTGTAAATTTATTCCCTCCATGTCCGCAAACAATAGACACATAAACCAAAAGAAAACGTACCTCTCCATGTTCAAGTGGAACAAGTTTAGAATAATAAGAGGTGCATATCACTTCATCATCTTTCTTATACGTAGGAGGGCCAAGTCTTGGTGTCACATTGTATCTGGTTAGACACTCGGTATCACTAATTGCATAGTATTGCCAGGGGCTGAATTCAATACCATTCACAGAACGTTCCAAAATCCAGTTTCCTGGCCTTGGAGCGTTAGCAGCTTTTATGATGATGTAAGCAACTTGAAAGATCTAAAAATAATGTAACAAAAAGGACCAATCGTTTACAAAAACACCCCCAAAATCAGGTTTACAGAGTTCAATAACATGTAAAGTTATTTCTTTTGATTATATAATTTATTATAGAAATACTTAGCATTACAACTGCTGATTGTTCCATAAGGGTTTTCTATACAGAGTTCCATTTAATTTTGATCTAATTTTCAGACTGAAGAGTTACATATTTTTTTCAATATAAGAAACCTTTAAAATCAGTCATTGACGGATTACAGAATGAAATGCAGTATCATAAAAATAAAACACAGAATATACTAAGTAAAGGCTGAATTACTTAAATTTTAATTAAAAAATTAAAAATATTTTAAAACTGGTTTGAATGTACTAACCTGTAGATCCATGTTAAAAGGTCTCCTTCAGACTGAATATATACAAAACTTGACATTCCTAACAATGTAATTTAATTATAAGATTTATTTTAATTATTTATTAAATATACTTGTATGCTGCCACAATCAAAAATAATTCTCAGGGACTCCATCAAAATACAATGTAAAATAAGTCCATACAAAAATAAAACACCATATTTATATGCTCTGATAGGAAGAAACAGCTTGATCACTTAAATCATACAATTTTTTTCTCTTTTAAATACTACAACATATATGTACATATATATACCCCTCATCTAGCAGGCTGCCATTTAATCATAAAATATCTAATGAGGTTCATACTAGTATTCTATCCTATTATGTAAGCTATTTGTGTGATTTAAGACAATTATGGGTTTGCTAAATCTGTAATTAGGTCTATGTAAATCTGTAACTGCTTATTTACATAATTACCAAATTGCAAATAATACAATATCATAAAAAATACTACTTTAAATTTATACCAGCTTTGGATGCTATGCATAAATCTAAAATAAATGTTCCAGCAAAAATATTCTCATATTACTCAGTTACAGTAACTGAGTTTAAAAACTTGCATAATGCAGCTGTAGCATTTCAACATAAATTTCACTTCTAACGTCTTCCTACTATTTGTGGGAAACTGAGATCCCTTAGGTCCCGTAGTCTGTCATAATATAATTATTGCATAGAATGGGGGGGGGGGTTATTTCAGTGTTTTCTTCAAAGGAAACACTCCTAATCTTAATATATTTGATACAGCTGTGCATGTTATATGTATCTTTTTTCAGGTTTGTGTTAAAAAATATACAGGTGTGCCAATAAGAATAGCCCAGAGATATTGTGATTGTGCAATGCTGAATCATTTTTTTCCTAATAAATTTTAAAGTGTGCACATCCCTAATATTTAGGAACCATCAGAGTTAACATTCCAGCTGTTGTGTATTAGAACTAATTAAGCAAATACTTGCAAATGGTGTTATTTAATTCTACTTTTCATGGGGCAGCAGGGAGAAATGGGCAAGAATGTAATGTGGGTGAAGTTCAAGCAGTGTTACTTTTATGAAATCAGGGGTCCCTGATGCTCTTTGAGCTTGGTTTTTCTTTTGCGGACGTTTCATTACCCAAACTAGGTAACATCATCATCAGTAATACTGATGATAGTTTGGGTAATGAAATGTCTGCAAGAAAACAACCAAGCTCAGAAAGTACCAGGGACTCCCTCATTTCAATCCCAAGCTACAAATATTCTCCTTTATTTGTTCTATGCAATGGCCACATATTTCAGGACTGGATTTTTGAACTCATCTTTTGTCTATGTTTAAATTTGCTGAGTTACAGTTAATGATTTTGATATTTGCAAATCATCAGGAAACAGTTGGAGCTGAAGTGCATTACTGGACCAGAACATGCTATGAATTCACATGTTATAGCATCTTTCTTTCCCATTCCCATGTTTGTAATTTACAGTGTTTCTGAGTAACTTTTCTCCCACAAGAAATCACAGGTGCAAGTGGTCTGTTTCCAAGCAAGAGTATAGGCATAAATATTTCCCTATTTTTCATAGAATCAGAGAATGTATTAGTGATATAGTACATGAAGTGAAAAACGCACGGACCAAACATATTTTGGCACAGAAGTTCAGCAGACCACTCTGGATAGACCACTATTTTAATTTCCCTTAATCACTGCCATGTGCATCCATTCAGTCATTCATTTTAAATACAGCTTAGAGGTCACTCAACTCCAGATAACTCAGGGTGACAGACATTAAAAACTAAGAACAATTAAAAAGAAAAGGAAATTAAAGAGATCATAAACTTTCAAAAGGGAAACTCCATATAACAACAAAACATCCTACCATGGCTCAAGCAATACTCTGACCCAAGACCGGGGAAAACAGGCAAGTTTTCAGCAACTTTCTGAACATCATCAGAATGGAACTTAAGTGTGCCATACACTGGATCTATCCATACCTGCCTGAATTTTCTTGTGCCACCAGTGTCATCCCATACCCATCTGAGCCATCTCTCTACCACTGCATTCTTTCCTTTCCCACTGCCATTTCATTCCTACTGCTGCATCCACTGGGTCAAGACATCTTATCTCTCTTTTTCAGCACAAAGCTTCTTTCCTAACCCCCCCTCCCCAAACTTCTACCTTCCTGGCTTCACCATCTTTCTATAGCCACTTGTGGCTTCCATCCAACACACCTATTTTTCATCTCCAATGCACACCTTCCTTTCCTGCTCTCAATACTTAGCAGCCACCTGCCACATACATTCTATTTCTCCATGTTCACATGCTGTGTGCCTTCCTTTTGTCAGCTCTTTCTCTCCAACTCCAGAAGATCTTTGCCAGAATGCACATGTTCCAAGTCCATGTACAGACTAGCACAAATGCTTTGGATTTAAATGCCTGGATTGCCTTATACCAAGACATGCATAGAATTTGTTGCATGCTTTCTAACTTAGATGAGATGGAAATGATCCAATAGGTCATCTGATTCAATTTCCTGCTGGATACAGGAATTCACAAAACCATAATCAACAGGTCAGCCTCTGTTTGAAAACCTCTAGTAAGTCTAGGTCTAACACTTTTGTAGACAGATTATTTCTTACTATAAAGAAACTTCTGTTCAGCACCCAATTCTCCTTGAATCAATTAATTTTAATTTCAGCAATAAAAAAGTTTTCCCCTTTAAGGAAACATTGCAGTCATTTGTATAAAGTTAGCTAACAATTCATTTACTAAAGTTTGCAGGGTTGCCTCAAACCATAATGTTCTAATGATAAATAATGCATGACTAGTTAGGCTGTAGGAAATAAATGGAGGCAGTGAATGCAAAGAAACCTTTTGTTGCATTTCCCATCAACAGTTGCTCTATTATTCTCCCTTCACAGCCACGTGAACAACTGCACAACTACCAAGGCACAAAAAAATCCATTAATATGCTCTTGCTGGCCTCCAGGTCTTTCTCCTTTTCACTTTGTTATTCTTTTATTTGTTCTGTTTTCTCATGTATGTTACTTGGCAATATGAAATGGGAAGGGAATGATGGAAATTCTTGGAGGAGAGGATGTGATATACTATTAAAGACATTATCTGTAGCTAAAGAAAAGAAAAATAAACTCTTAACAAAGTCCACCAGAAAATATAAGGAAAATATAGTCTGGACTGGAAACTAAAAAAAATGCAGAGATACCCAAATAAGGCAATTAGAAATCATTCCATTACTACAGCCAAGAAACAACAAGTACATAAAGTTATGAAAGTTAAAGACTGACTCAAAAGAGATTTTACCTGCAACCTTTTCTTTGTCCTGTTCTCATAGCTACCAACCTGGTCTCATAGACCATGTGCAACAAACTGCCCAAAACAATTTGTACACAACTGATTAAGAACTATGGTTTATCTTAATCATAATTAACTGAAAATAGTCCAGTCATGGCATTATGATTGAAACTCCACCCCTTTGTACATTTGTGTGACATTAACCAGGGCAACTGCAAGCTGTGACAACCATCTTGCCTATGTTGATACTCCTTCCAGGAGATACTGCTGGGAGAATATAATACGAATCCAAGGATCACCCTAACAAATCGTAAGTTAGCATTTCATAAATTGTCAGACTTTACCCAAAAGGCAAAACTACTGTTAAGTAGGTAACATCACAAAAATTGAAGAACTTCTGCTAAGTAACTTTTATCAGGGCAAAAAAAAGGAAGCCATAACAAACGAATTTTGATATGTCATTTTGTTTCAAAAGCAAATTCTAAACCTACATGATAATTAAACATCTCTCCCTCTTTTCTGTCCATTCTTGGCAGTCTATTGTCTTCCACAAAAGAGGGCTGATTATCATCATCTTGTGTTTTATAATGGGCAGATTTACTATCAAACTATATTTTGCTTACTGTATATAAATTAACCCACCAAAACTAATATAATATTAATGTATGTTTTAATGTCTATCTACTTGGAAAATGGTTAATAATTCAAGATTAGTTTTAGAAATTAATATATATTCCCCTTGAGGCAATTCAAACAGCTGAAGAACTTGGAACACATTCAGCAATTTCTCCATGTTAAAATTAATAACTGAGAAGTAATCATTCACAGATCCCAAGCAATCTTTATTAAGCCAAATGCTTTCTTATTGAAAACAAATGTATATCGGTGTGTAATTTTTTTAAAAAAATAAAATGCTGTAAAGCAGAAAGAAATAAGGAAAAAGAGACATTTCATGGTGAAAGGTATAAAATCAATTTAATAAATACTGGAATGCCTTAAGAAGAAAGATGCAATACTCATTTGGAAAGACTTTATACATATAAATGATATGATGCTTCTTTTTAAAAAGTTAATTAAAGTCTGAATAATATGTTTAGCATTGAACTACAGATGGGCAAATGTTAATTTTGTCTCTTACAAATGTAATTTTAAATCAAATGCCATATAATGAAAGGCTAGTTCAAAGCTGATAAAATATATATTAACTGAAAATTACTCAATCAGTACTACTTCCATATTTATATAACTAGCTAGGTCAACAGCTGTTTCTTATTTTAAGTTATCACTTAACTTTTCATAGAAAAGTGATTTTTTTTTACAAATAATGGCTCAGTATTGAGACATAAATTGCTTTTCTGAATATGCTTTCATCTTTAAAGCTTTCCAAAGAAATAGATTTTTTATCTCATGACGGAATTTGATATATAATTTCAAAATAATCCTTTAATCCTTTTTCAAAAGATAATCATCCCATTTTAGCAAATATTAAGTATGTATGTATGTCTATAAATTTTGCGACTCATTTAAGTTTCTTCAGTTAGTGCATAAGATATAGCTAAGCTGCACTAACCAAACTGCATTTTTTAATATAACAGTAAGCAAAAACAACTATGTTTTCTGTAAGTTGTTAAATACAAATGAAATTACCTTCATTTCATCTTTGTCCTCACCCCAGGCATTGCCTTTTTGAATGTTTCTTAGCACACTATTTAAGATCAAATATCGCACTCAATCTAGAGCAGGGGTGTCAAACTGCCGGCCCACACGCCGGATGCGTCAGGGCGAAACCGCGCCCACCCTATTGCCAGCAATGGAAAAAAAGTCATGATACGTCACTATACATGACGTTGCGAGTTTGACACCCCTGATCTAGAGAAAGTTCAACCCTTCTTGCTGAATTCTAGTAATCAAAGGCTTATGAAGAAAGGATGAAAATTTAAGTGATATGTCATATATATTGTTGATATATAGGGTGAATCAACTGAGTGTCGGCTAATTTATACTGCAATAGTTTAGAGCAAATCTGACATTTGCTAGCACAGTGTGTTGTTATGTACCATGAACAGAAAAATTTTAAATGCAAGATTCAACTGGACCATATATGCATTGAGTTGCTATGGGCATTTCTTTATCTTAATCCAATCTACTTCACAGAAATGCTCCAACACTGGAAGTTTTTAAGAAGACACTGGACAACCATTTGTCTGAAATGGTATAGGGTTTCCTGCCTGAGCAGGGGGTTGGAATACAGGTAGTCCTCGAGTTACAAGTGTAATGGAGCCTGCCCATTCCACTCGTATCTTGAAAATTCGTAGAGTGAATCTCATATCTTGAACAAGATTACTTCATCACTCGTTAAAACCACGCAGGTTGTTAAGTGAACATGAGGTATCTCAGGGTGGGGAAGGCCATGGAAGACCTAGTGATGGAACAGGCCCCCAAGGCCTCACCGATCCACTAAGATACCTCATGCTTTCCCCTCCCTTCTTGCCACGCCAGACTCACATGGAAAAGATCTGCCTCCTCTCTGCCGTGGTTCCTGCTGCCACCCGGATCTGAGGCCAGGGGATGCTTCTGTGGGCCCCCGTGGCCCGATCTGGGCTCCGGAGGCCTTTTCCAGGCCATTGCCACCCAGATCTGAGACTGGGAGATGCTTCTGCAGCTCCCCATGGCTCGATATGGACACCAGAAGCCTTTTCCAGGCCACTGCTGTCTGGAAACGGGCTACCGGACATCTATGGAAGCATCCTCCAGCCTCAGATCCGGGCAGCAGTGGCCTGGAAAAGGCCTCCGACACCAAGAAAGCAAAGGATCTCGATCTTCGCAGGGTGAGTATTGAAGGCCTGGTGCCTAGGAAGACCTGGGGAGGGGTGGGGAGGGAGGGAATAACCAGAGTTAATGCTGCAGTGCCACTGCGGTGGCTCATAAGGGTGAACGACTGCTGTGGTGCGGCAACATTCATAATTTCGGGACTTGCTCATAAGCACTAGGGCCCCTCATCGCATAACTTTGAACAAGGGTTAAGTGAACTTGTAACTCCTATATCAATAGGAGTTACCTGTAGAAAACCTCCAAGGTCCCTTCCAACTTTATTATTATTGTTGTGGTGGTTATTGTTATTATTAGTGTTATTGTTGTTATTATTATTATTAAATGTTATGGAGATAACCTTCATGTAGGTTGCCTTAAGCTTCTAATAAACATGAAATAAATTGCGAATTTCCATTACTGAACATTAAAAAGCAATAATAAAAAAAATTCAAAGAGTCATTTAGGAATGAAAACCACCTGACTTACCTGTCTTAGGTCTAGAGTTATTGTTACCCAATGATATTCTCTTCCATTCTGAATGCTAGGACTTTGCCACCAGTTATTAGTACCATCTATAGCATTTGATATAGGATGTTGTTCTAAAATAAACACAAATTACAATCACATTTTCCAAGTTTCTTTTAATGTATTATTGCCATACTACAACCATTCACATATATTAAAATATACAAGTTAGAAAAGAAAATAAATCAGTTCAATCAATCTAAACTTTGCTGTACAAAGACCAGACCACAAACCTAAGATTAAATACAACTCAGAATCCCATTTTAATCTAAACTGAGCCTTTACATGATATGGCCTTACTAGTTGTCTGCTCTACGTGACTAGTTGTGGGTGTAGTAGAGAATAAGAAAGAGGACCTTGATGGAAATATGCAGGTAGTTACTTGGGCAAAAATTCAGAACAAAAATTCAGATAACATTTTAGAAGCAGCTGAACACCTTTAATTCAGCCAAGTATAAGAACAATATACTACGAATCATTCAGTATAATCAGACTTGCAAACTTCTACTAAAATTCTACTATTCTAACCAATCTCAATAAAAATTATTTTAGCCTTCCTGTGGAATTGCCTTCCTGGTCTCGTCTACTTGATGGGATTGACAATGATTCACAAAATTTCTAGAAAAAGTATAATGTAATAAACTTGCCTTTGGAATTTGCACTATTGTAATCACAAATTCGACACTGTGCGTTGCGTAGGGGTCGACCTGGAACGTGCTCCACAAGTTTACAAAACATTTCAGGGCCTTTTTCTCCACATGTAGCATTAGTGCTGATATGAGCATTACTAGCGAGGTTTAGAATGGCAGGAAATAAACCTGAAAGAGATCAGATGTGAACCTTTGTTACATTTTATGGCAGTCGTTATCAAATCCTCAAGTGACTGAAATTATAACGGCACTGAAAAAAGTGACTTATGATTATTTTTCACACTTACAAACATTGCAGCATCTCCATTGTCATATAATCACCTTTTGCAACCTTATGTTTATGACGGTTGCAGTGTCCCGGGTCATGTGATCACCTTTTCTGATCTTCTACAAACTCAATGGGGAAGTCAAATTCACTAGTAACAATCATGTTACTAACTAAACAATTGCAGTAATGCATTTAACAACCGAGCAAGAATGGTCATAAAATGGAGCAAAACAGACTTAACAACTATCTTGCTTAACAACGGAAAATTGGGGCTCAATTGTGGTCATAGGTTGCGGGCTACCTGTATAGTATTTTTATTGCAACAGACTAATAAGGCTGTTCCGCAGGAAACTGCAAATAAATTTATAATTTGGGTCTCCCAATTTCCTGAGCCTTCTTTTTTTTCTTTAAATCTTGCTAGTTGAAAAAGCACAAATGAGATAACAATGCTAATCTGTGCTTAGGAAAATAAACAAGTGAGGCAGTACTAGTTTAGCAAAATGTGAAGAATTGGGGTCCTTTCAAAAACTTTTCCTACCACAACAATGTGATATTTATTTTGTGCTTTTTTACCCAACTGTGCATTCTTTCTTTTAACAGCCAGATACGTTGTCACAGTTTTTTTGAAAAAATGATAGAAGGATATAGAAGATTATTTCACCTTGGAACATAAAAATCATTTTTAAATATAGTATGTGAAAATAAATCTCACTGAAGGTGTGATTTTAACATACATACATAATTCTACATCAAAAAGCATAATTCATTGTGCCTGAATACACCATATTAAATATTTTTGAGGAATAATTCAATTTATACACAGTACTCAAACATATTATTAGTTACAAAACTGACTGCAATCATTGATACATTTTCCATTTTAGCATTTAAATTTCATTTTGCAATCTTCTCCTTTATACTTGGAAAAGTTCATCTGACATTTATAGTGACAGTACTGAATTTTTAAAAGCTTATCCACTTTTGCTGAGAGAAAGAAGTACGGATTTTGAATACCATGGTATTCAAGAATTCACTGGTATGTGTATATTTTATTTCAGAACAAATATTCTGGGTATTCTTTACTTAACAATAGAATGTTAGCATGGAAATTTCAATGGATGGGTTAAGGAAGCAGAATATTTCTCTAAGTATGAATGACATTTGAATAAAAAAGCGATACATTTTTCAGTGGGAAGATTTATTATTTAACAGTCTTTCTCTCTTATTTAACAAGGGCAAGCTGTTACATTCTGTCTACTCATTTACTGTAAGTATTGCCTTTCAAATGCTAGAGAAGGTCTGTGCTCCAGTGGTTCGAGTCCTATCACTGCATGGTGGAGTAATTCCCAACACTTGCCTCAGCCTCTGCCAACCTAACAGTTCAAAACCATATTACATATAAACTACATACAGATAAATAGGTACCACTTTGGTAGGAAAAATAACAGCGCTTTATGTGGACGCACCACCCCAACCGGTGCCGGACCTGCCCAAATGCCCAATATTCATAGAGAGAAAAGCTCCAGAATGCTGTTAACTGCAGAATGCTGTTAACTCTTCTGAAAGCAGCACTAGTTCATCCCCTGTGATGCACTATGGATAGCGTGGGAGCTTGAACCGGACATACTAGCACTCTTAAGCAGTACTAACACTGTAGTCTCCTGGCTAATGTCATACACTAAATAAATAAATAAATGTTTTCAGTCTTACCACTCTATTGGGCCTCCTTTGAGGGAGTGTGTTAACTGAGCATTTGTTACCTGCCCCACTTCCAAAGGTGTTCTACTTTCAAACCTTCACATTCTCCTGAATCTAGTAATAAATAATAAAATACACATTGTCCAGCCACAAAATAGCTATTCTACATTATTTAATGCTACAACTTTGCTTACTACTTGACTTCTATAGGGAAAAAATATACAACCAATTAAAGTATAGCTTATTCAAAAATTATAAATGTATTTTCCTTCTCAGTATCAAATATCATCTATATATATATAAGATATCTTATTAATAATTAAATCCTTATATATATATTTTTTTACAAGGAGATAACAAATATACTTTTCTGTTTTTAATTTTGAAAAAAGATACAAATACAGATTAATATTTTTTGGAAAACTGCCAAAGGATACATTTGTTACAACTTGTACAAAGAAAGTCCCCAAAAGAAGTTATATACCCCAAAAAAATAAATGCAACTGTCAATGCATAATAGCTGCATGAAATCTTAAATATGAGAATTAATTATTAAACAATGCTGTAGATTACAATATTCTACTTTAGTCAATTACATTTTTTATATATAGTACTACTAACACAATGTGATGTTTTTTCTGCCACATATTCTCAGCTATCTGTCTGTGTGTGGGGGGGGGTTTGTGTGTGTGCATATGTGTGTCTGAATGTAGATAACAAATGAATTTGAAGATGTTTGAACTAAAGAGAAATGATTACATTATTTTTGTTCTCTCTGCAAATGAAGAATGTATCCCTGTCTTGTAAAGCATTTTGCAATACTTTGGACATTTTGAAGCCATTAATTCCAAGAGGAAGTAATAAAACCATCTAACTTTGCTGCTTGAATATTTCAGAGTCTAAGTGATTTCATTAAAGTTCACAATCTTCTAAACTCTTTCAAGGTATTGACTATACAAACTTCACAGATAATATTTCTTATCAGTTTGGCACCATCGTACCCTGCTGACAGTAAAAAAGAAAGTTTCCTTTCAGAAGATAAAAAGTGATGTATACATAGAAATCCTAAAAAGATTGGGACAGCTACTGTTTATGGTAAATATACTGAAGAAAAACAAGATTTTTATTTCAGGGTAATATTTACTAAGAGTCCCCTTTGGTGACACTTACAAAGTAATAAACTTATCAAAATAATTCATCTTCAGAGACTAAACTCATTTCTAAAGGCACAACTGTCGTTTAGTAGCATTCTGGAAAAAAACAGAAGTGTTTATTACTAAATTATTAAAACATAATATTAACAAAAGCTGAAATAAATTGGTTAAGTAAAATGCTTTATAATAAAGTTTGGTCTCAAAAATTTGTTGCAATTTTTTTACATTTTCCCCAAAAAACTAATATTAAAAAATAGAACGTGAATAAGCTTACATCTTCAAAATAATTGTCACTAACACCAAACTGCTATTTCCAGAGGCAACATGAGAATTTTATAAACGTTGCAGTATAATTTACCATTAAAGAATTTTTGAAATTCTATTTGTAAAAAATAATAATTGAGTAACCTCATAATATAGCATGTTTCTCTAACCTACATAGTATTTCGTTGTCCTGTCTGGAGGTATCAGCAAGGAGTGTCCCAAGGACAGCAGCTGTTGAGCCCTTGTTAAACAACAAAGAAAAGGAACTTTCAAAAGAATCCTTCCTTCTGTTTAAGTCCTATAAATACCATTAATCAGTACATGCTGATAATTTTTTGGCCCACAAAAGACAACATTTTCTGACATAGGCAAAAGTATTTATGGTTTACTAATCCTAATCTTTATCCTATTCAAAACAGCTTCACAAGATTTTTATAAGTTATGCATAGTTACTTTGTGAGAAGCACAAATGCTACATTATTCTAGCTGGAGTTGTAAATATAGGTAGTCCTCAATATACAACTGCAATTGACCCACAATTTCTGTTGCTAAGCGAGAAAGTTGTTAAGTGAGTTTTGCCCCATTTTACAACCTTTCTTTTGCCACAGTTGTTAAGTAAAATCACTGTTGTTCTTAAGTTAGTAATAGGTCGCAAAAGGTGATCACATGAATCTGGGACATGCAACCATCATAAATATGAGTCAGTTGCCAAGCGTCTGAATTTTGATCACATGACTGTGGGGATGCTGCAATGGTCATGTGAAAAACCACCATAAGTCACTTTGTTCATTGCCATTGTAACTTTGAACAGTCACTAAACGAACTGTTAAGTCGAGAACTACCTGTAATAAATTTAACTTATTCTGCATACAATGCATGTCCATCAGATTAGTATGCAATTAATTAGAAAGAGAAGTAGGGTTATTCATCCATTCAGGGCAAAATACACAGGTCAAGATATTTTAATTTTGGGTCTTTACCTGCTCCATTCTGGGCATGGGAAGCCTTAGTAATAGCACAAAGAGGAAATGGAAGGAATACAGAAAGGTGAGCATTTGAGTCAGTTCCTTTCTCAAAAGAAATTCTTGTTTGCCTTGGAGATGCCAATCACAATATTTGGGTGGGGGAGGAAGCTTTAATAAAAACTGGGGACTAAGAAGGATTTCCTGTGCCTTTTATCCACTTTTATCTGGGCAGCTGTGTGATGATATTTTATCAGCTATTGCTGATCTGACCTAGAGACGTATTTATTTGTAGAAAAGTCAATAAAATTCTCCATTACAGTTCTGACTCATCAGTCATCTTCACTGCACTCAGGAAAAGTAATCATGTTTTAAAATAATTTTATCATATTCTGATGAAAAATAAAAATTGATTTTCAAATTCTAGACTCTGAGGGAATAGAATTTCATTTTTTGCTTCAGGCCCAGGCATCCGTGGGTCTGGATTATAATCAGTGTGACTCAGATCAGATTAGTCCAGTGGTGGCGAACCTATGGCACGGGTGCCAGAGGCGGCACTCAGAGCCCTCTCTGTGGGCACGCGCACCGTCGCCCCAGTCCTAGGCCTTCAGCTGGGTTTTATAAAACCTTTTCGCTTTAGGCCTCCGCCGCCATGTGCAAAAAAAAAAGGTCAATCAATCAGTCAATTTCAACTTCTCGTGGGAAAAAAAAAGATCTTGCAAAGTTGGAATTGATTGATTGAACTTTTTAGTCCTACCCAGTCTGCCATTACCACCACAGCCATGTCCACCCAATGGGCCACACCCACCCAGTGGGCCACACCCACCCGGCACCCGACGATGCATAAGTGGGTTTTGGGTTGCAGTTTGGGCACTCGGTCTCTAAAAGGTTCGCCATCACTGGATTAGTCCATTTCTAAAGCTCTGGGTCACCCTAGATTAGGCCCCAAATCAGATTTGTCATTATACAGATCTACATATTACTAAAAAATAATTAAGAAAATCTTAACTTTTAGAAAAACCCAAGAAGTATTGAGTTAATTCTAGAATCATAATTTATTTACATTCCAGTGATTTCATTATTAATTTACAACTCAAAACAAACTTTTGGATGGAGTTAACAGCCCCCAAATATTGTAACTGCAAGTGCTTTAAATATTGACAATAAAGTACAAAGCCCCTCATACTATAATGTGATTTGTATAGCATGTAAATACCATGCTTCATGTAATATTACTGTATGAACAGGTATTATGGAATTTCAGCAAACCATAGCTTAAAACATGGCTTACTGATGGGTTAACCCAGCCAGTATTAAAAGAACAAAGCATTTTATGTCCCTTTTTATTTCTTGATACTGTTTAGATGGTAATACAAAGATCTCTCCTCATAGGATGATACATATATTTTTAATGCAGGGACAATTCCAACTGCTCATACCAAACTGGCAGAAATGAATACATTGCCCTTTAAGATAATTTAAAAAATCTATAGAATACTACCATTTCTGCTTCATAGTCTTTTGTCCAAGATCTTATTATCTCAGAAGTAAATCATAAAGAGTTACTCTTACACAACACTGTAAAATGCTTATAATACCACTGAGCTATTAACAAGTCATTTCTTTAATGTGTTGAGAGGAATAAATTGTTCACAATCTGCTGAGCAAGTAATTCAAACAGAATTAACTAAAAGATACTGTAGAGTTATTCCATTTTTGCACATATTCTGTGGAAAGGAATTACAGAAAATTTGGTGAAAAAATAAAAAGCACTTAAAAATGTAAAAATTGATGGATTGGGCACAGCATTTCCAATATTGTAATGAAAAGCAGGTAATAAATTTGTAATTAAAGAAAAGTATTGTTTTGCAGCATCTAGCAGAAAGAAAAGTCATAAGTAAATAAAACATACCAAGCAACATAAGTTCTTTTTTAGCATTTTGCTTTTTTCATCACTGCCTGTTATAAGACAGTATTAAATGTAATAAAGTAGAATCTAGATCAGTGATGGCGAACCTTTTAGAGACCAAGTGCCCAAACTGCAACCCAAAACCCACTTATGCATCGTTGGGTGCCAGGCGGGCGTGGCCCATTGGGTGGTTGTGGCCGCGGTGATAACAGCAGACTGGGTGGGACTAAAAAGTTCAATCAATCAATTCCAACTTTGCAAGATCTTTTTTTTTCCCGCGAGAAGTTGAAATTGACTGATTGATTGAACCTTTTTTTTGTGTGTACACGGTGGCGGAGGCCTAAAGCAAAAAGGTTTTATAAAACCCAGCTGAAGGCCTAGGACTGGGGCGACGGCGCGCGTGCCCACAGAGAGGGCTCTGAGTGCCGCCTCTGGCACCCGTGCCATAGGTTCGCCACCACTGATCTAGATAGTATCTATTATGTAAGCAGCTAATGTAGCTACATCAAAATTATATTTAAAATTACTTTTCTACCATGAAATGTCAATGCAGTGATTCCTCATGATTGAAATGATCACATCCATCTACCTATCTCTAACAGTGAGTTTTTGTCAGATAAGTGCATTTCTTTGAATATATAGAAAGTTTCTGTAACAGCAAATAGGTAATGAAATCTGGATTATCATGCATATAATCACAATAAGATTTAGGCAAAAACCACTTTTTGTACAGTTTCTCTGATACACATAGTAAATACACCTCACATTCACATGTCCACCAGCTGTTCTCTCCAGATATGCTATGAGTAAAACTTACACAATTCTTAAATAATAAATTCTGGTATGTGGAATACCAACACTTCCAGCAAAGGAGAGATTAGAGAAAGGTGGTATCCATATACCAGTGTTCTAGTCCAAGACACACAACTACTAAAGATTCCTTGGGATTCATACTTCCACTGTAGTCTTCTCCAGCCCCTCCAAATGTACCAGATTCTAATTATCCTTCTATAACACTGGGGATTGTAATCTAGCACATCTAAAAAGCAACAGGAAGCCTGCTAGTCTTTACTTTGCAATAAACTAATAATATGTAGCAATCAGTCCACTTATCTAAAATTCAAACAAAACTTTATACTCCTCCTGGGATAATTTGTCACTGGCAAAAATGGTCCATTGGTTATTTCAGAGATCATTATTGTATACTTAATAGCTCACAGAAATGGTTTACTCCTAACAAAAAATCCCATAGTGATCTGCAGTGACCTTCTGGAAATGGTGATTCTCGTTTAAGGAAATAATTGTCTATGTCAGGGTTTCTCAATCTTAGCAACCTCATGATGTGTGAACTTCAATTTCCAGAATTCCCCAGCAAGCAAGCTGACTGAGTAATTCTGGGAATTGAAGCCCACACATCTTAAAATCGCTAAGGTTGAGAAACCCTGGTATTATCAATGGACACAGAATCAACCATAGGAACAGAAGGCAGGACTATTTAGGCCATCTAACCTTTTTCATCATTTAGGAATCCAAGTTAAAGCAACCCAGAAGGATAGCTGTCCCTCTACTTCAGGGGTGTCAAACTGCCGGCCCACGGACCGGATGACTCACGACGAAATTGCGCCCACCCCCATTGCCGGCAATGGGGAAAAACCTCCGATACGTCACACAATGTCACGTGATGTCGCGTGTTTGACATGTCTGCTCTACTTGAACATATCCACCGAAAGAAGTCAGTCACTTGCTTTAATAGCTGCCATTAACTGTTAAAACTTATCCAGTTCTTCCATGTCTCTTCATAAGGCTTAATTCAGTTTTCTTAAACTGGGGTTAATTACCAGGATTGGGGGAAGAGAAATAATTTGGGCACCTCCTGGATGTAATGGAGCTATTTGTAATTGCTTGTGAGTTAAGGATCCAGTTTGAGACTGTCACTGCCTAAAAGTACTTCAAATGTATGCTGGAAATGTAAACACAAAGGAACTTTTTATCATCTATGCTGGACCTGCGACAAAGCAAAGAAGTATTGGAATAGGATTCATATCTTAATAAAGAAGATTCTTAAAGTCAATAAACAAAATGAAACTTTGATTTTGGGTTTTGCTGATTAGGTAGGTGTGTTGTTATAGAAATGGCTAGTATATATTACTATGTAAAAGTAAAAAGTTGAGATTGTATGTTATCTTACTCTACTGTGGTAAAAAGAGTTGGAAGTCTATGCTTTTCTTTTTCTTTCCCCTTCATTTTTTCCTCTTCCCTATTTACTTTCCCATTATTTATCCCATCCTTTTTGTTTGTATTTTATATGTTGATAAACAAATAAATTGTGAAGTAAAAAGAGACTAATACTGCCTTTACAAAGTCTTTGAGAAGGGCGGTAATGACATTGAAACCAAGAAAGGGGTACACTGAGTGAAGTGGTTTAAGACTCACTGGCTTAGTTTCTAACTCCTTGATCATCTGTTATTACTGTTCGCTAAACCTGTTTCAATCTCTCTAAACCTTAAAGTAATTCCTGATTATACATTATTCTTATGTTGTTTGACTTCTAAATAGAAATGTATATGATTATGCTGTTGTTTGCCTCCCAGAGAGACTGAATTAAGACATGATTTCTTCTACCAAAGAATGTTTAAAAACAGTTTTTGGCATTAATAAATATGTTTATAAAACAACATGTGTTTTCCATCTTAATAGTTTTATTCTCTTTCCCATCCCTCGCCCGATTCAGAGATCCAGCTGTAATCTTTAGACAATTTACAATCTGCTTAGAATATATTTTTCCACCTACAGCGGCTCTACAAGAATGGCGTTTTTTTTATTTCTAGTCTTCGTGGTACAATGTATATTCCAAAGCTTTGTTTCTCCCATTCATCAAAACCCAAAGTATTGTATGCCATCACCATTATCTGTTCTGAATAGCTGATTACACACTTGTGTCAGTTGCACAAAAGTAGCTTCATGAAATCCAGCGCTCCCCCTTGTAGTGGTTCATGGGTCTGACTAGCCCCAGGATGCAGTATCCCCTTCATAGCCTATGAAGTCCCAAATTCCATTTTGCTAAAGAGAAACTCGGGGGGGGGGGAGAGAAGAGGGGAAAGAGAACCAGCAGTCTTCAGAGTTTCAATGGCTCTAGAACCCCCTAATACAGTGGTTCTCAACCTGTGGGTCAGGACCCCATTTGGGATCGATCGACCATTTCATGGGGGTCGCCAAGCAAGGCTGTCCGCCATTTTTTTTTGTCTGCCATTTTTTTTGTCCACCATTTTTCCCCCTTTTCCGGCAGGTGCCTTACCTCCCTTGAGCTGGGCCAGCTGGTGGTCGGCCTGCTCCGTCTCTGCCGCTTGCCAGCTACGCCTCAGCCGGCACAGGGGGCAGAACCACGCATGCGTGGCGCTCCCGGACAGGGAAAGTCCTCGACTTACAACCGGTTGGGTAGTCCTCGACTTACGACCGGTTTAGTCCTTGACTTATGACCAGTTTAGTCCTCAACTTACGACCGGTTGGGGTCGCGGCATTAAAAAGGTTGAAAACCACTGCCCTAATAGTTCTCATGTCTGACTTCAGCCAACCTACAAAGAAAAGGGCATCTATATAGGATGGAAGGGGAATACTGTCAGTCTGGCTATTTATTTTTGTTGGGAGGCAATGAGGGAAATTCCACTCAAGCCCCGAGGAACGTTAACATTTCTAAACTTTTTTTTAAAAAAAAACATATACATTTATCCAACTGAACACAAAACGAAGGATACATAAACCCGCTTTAAAGCAAATGGGCGGGCGCTTCAACTCAACCGGCAAAAGGCGAAAAAATAAACACCCTGTTTCGCAAGAAGATGAAACGGCGGAGGAGAGTAGAAAAAAGGAGAGGAGTGGAAGGGGAGTTGTAAATTGCAAACAGGACGCCTGGCAAGAAGAGAGGGGCGGGTGGGAACTGGAAAAGCCACCCCGGTGGGGGGAAAAGCGAATCGAGGCGAGGGGTAGCAGCGCTGCTCTCAGGGCAAAAGGAGGGTCTTTTCCTGGATTCAAGAAAACCCGTGAGAAATCAACGCACCCTCCAGCCCCTTTCGGCATCTTAACGCTGCCTTTGTGTCTCCTCCTCTCCCCCTTCGGTGGAGACCGAAATCTTTAACTTTTTAGCACGTGTTACCGGCGGAGCACGAACTCCGGGAGCTCTTCCCACCCTCCCCGCCCGGGCTGAGCAGCAGGCGAAGAAATCGAAGGTGTTTCTCCGCCGCCGGAGCATCGAGCCCGGCTGAAACGGGCGCCCTGAGCTCCCCTCCCCGAAGCTCCGCACTGCTCCGGACTGCACGCGCGCCTCGAGGCTGGGGAACCAGGAATGCGGGTATCCAATGCAACGGCCGGGGGGAACGGAGGGAGGGACTCCCGGACCCATCCTCACGTGCTTTCGACAAGGATTAGTTCACGGGCAAGGGCTCGACCGCCGCCACTCTGGGCAACGGCGACCAAGGCCCGGGTTAAATCCCTTGGGATTGCCCGCGCCTCAGTGGAATTGAGCGCTCACCTCGAAGCTGGCCCTCGGCGCCGCCGAGGAGCAACAGCAGCAGAGCCGGGAGCAGCACCAGCTGCCACGAGCAGGCGCGGCCGCCCATTTCTGCGCGGTTTGGCTTGACTGGAGCAGCGCGAAGCGGCTCCACAGGTGGACGGGCGGGAAGGCTCCGGAGCCGGAGATGCCTTTTGTTGCCGCTTTCTACTCTGCCGCGAAAGCAGCAGTCCGACTCCGCCGCGCCCGCCCCTTCTTGTCACCCGTCCTTATCTCTGCCGCCCTCTGCAGTACGTGAGCCTTCCAGCCCTGGCAAAGCCGCAGGTCCGGCAGAAACCATTCCCACAAGCATGGGGTTCTTCCCTAGGGCTTGGGCGCTCGAGGGTGTAATCCCGGTGTCCCGTGGGAACCCCGAAGTGGAAATATTTGAGTCTCCATTCAAAGATGTCAGGGACAATCTGCTGGGTACCCGAGATCCCGCCCAGGGACGATGCTATTTCCCAACCGTCACATCGCCACCCTTGCGGGTGGTTCGCTCCGGCAGTAGCTGTGGTGGCGAAAGACCCTGAAAATGGGGATGGGGGGGTATTTCATGGTGCGGGAGGGAAACATTCCTGAGTCGTTCAGAACGGTTTTAAGCCGCTTCCCCAGGAAACCGGAACAATTTCTAGAGTAAAGGCAGCTGATTTAGCTTCGAGGCAAGCACTTCGCTCAGCTTCAAAGGTCATAGCATGCATCTTTGAAAAGAAAGAACGTGGCTCGTTTTCTATATAAAATGTCCCAGCTTGGGATATCCAATGATACAGAGGGGAGTCCGGCGTTAACTTGTCCAGATGGTGTTTTCTATTGCCCGAGAACTGAAGTGATTGTAAATATAGGGATGCAGCAGAGTTTTAAAAGATTGATTATGTCATTATCTCCAATTAATCATTTTCTTTTGAAACTTTTTGCTCACTTTCCTTTAGACGAAAATAATCCAATGTCATTGTGTGAGCGTGCGTGTGATTATAATTTGTTAAAAAGGAAAATACTGTGAAAATGCAGCTATAAATTGCAATAATTTTGCCAATAACAAATAAGCCTATAATATTTTAGCATGCAGTGCTGTAAAAGTGGATTCAGAGTGTTGGGTGAATTTAGAAAATTGGATTCTGTAAACAACTGTTAAATCAACTACTGTGCCTCATATTAAAATGCTACTGTGCCTCATATTAAAGCCCTAACTATTGGGTTCAGACTGATTTTGATCCTATTGTTTCTATTGTTCTTACCATTGTTTTCTTGTATACATCTTGGTAATACTCATTCTAAAGAAAGGTTATATATTTCCTAGTACATACATGAAAATGAACAGAAGGAAACCATGCTACATAAAAGGAGACTTAGTACCAAGTCATCACTAATAACTTTTGAACAAATACATTTTGCAAACTATGAAGTAACAATATATAGACAAAAGTAGTCAAGAATCAGTATAACAAACCCCAAAAATATAAGAGCATTCCATTTTTATGTATGGAACAAAACACTCTACAGTATAATTAAGTATATTATTTGGAGTTAGTACATGTCAGAAAGCTGCTCCTTTACTCATTCCAGCAGCTTATGTTTCAGTTCTGGCACGAAGGAAGAAAGCAAAACATCCGCAGCAGAAAAAGTCAACATATTTCCAGAAACAGCATGTCAGTGGGAAGAATCTTCTCTGTGGTGACACAAAGCCAGATGGGGAGCAAAGAACAAAAGGCAAAAAAGTTAGAAAAGAAAACATGACTATTTGCATATATTTGGAGCACAATCAAATCTTATACTTAATTTTTAAAAAAAACACTAGACACACACACAAATTGATCTTATGCATTTCTATGCGCTACATTACTTTACAAGATCGTAAGACCTGGTAAACCCTTCGGGCTCAGAGAGATAAAAGGGTTAGGAATTAGATGGGGCAGAACCTCCAGGAAATTCCTGGGGTATAGGCTTGATGGAGAAGAAACATCCCTGAAAACAGCCATGCAAGGCACTTTCACGCTGTTGCCAAGAAAATGACATGGATGTGACTGTGCACACCCCAGGAGTCAAGTTCAAGTCAAGGGCATTTTTTGCCTTTCGACTGTTTCCAAGCCAATAAAAGGTTGGAAAGAAATTATAAAAAGAGTACTCTGCCCATCTCTACCGGTCTGACTTCCCATCAGCAGGATATATCTACTGTTTCGTAAAACAGAACAGAACCAAACCAAATTTGATGTGCAGGTAGAATTAGGCAAATAAATAAGATCGTGTTACAAAATGGGTGATCAGTACAGGCGCAGCACAGAAAAAAAATATTCCATAAAAATGGATCTCTCTGGAAAAGGCAGTGGCTCAAATGTTGCTGCCTCTGCCCGTTCTCTCCTTCTGCCTCCCGTATTGCTTGGACATACCCAGAGAAACTACAAGGAAGAGATTCAATCTGTTGCTTTATTACTCAAAACAAAAAATAAATAGGCATATCCTACGGCCATTGCTGGCAAACGGGTTAGAAAAGCCATTTTCTGCATGCTTTCTCTATTTTGTTTTCTATCCAAACAAAAGTAATGTGGGAACTAAATCATGTAAAGAGAGACCGCATTTAATGAAAAGGGACATGTTGGCAAAAGAAAGACTGAGTTTGAAAATGAACTGGATCAGGCTGAGTCAGCAGAGAAAACTATTTCCAGAAAAATTGTTGTACATTTTGTAAAGCAGCAATTTAAAGCAGTATTTCTCAACCTTAGCAACTTTAAGATGAGTGGACCTGAACCCTCAGAATTTTCAAGCTGGCATGCTGAATTCTGGAGTTGAAGTCCACGTATCTTAAGGTCATCAAGGTTGAGCAACACAGCTTCAGGGCATTTCTAGCATTTCAGACTGCTGCTGCTCGTACACTGTAAAACTCTTAAATTCCTGCTCATGTGACTCATAGTGGAGCTGTTGTTAAGGGATTTGAAAGAGTTTTGCACGATACTTTTGCATGTTTTCCCTATCTTATACTACCACATCACCAAAGGCCATTCCAGAATCTAAGAATAAGGAAGGGAAGTGAAGAAAGAAAGAGCATCTTGATATTGGCCCTATCAGCAATGTCTGCTAGCCAGACACTGAAGCTCTCAAGTTAGAGCCAATCATGGTGATATGCCAGAATGTCATTTGCAGCAACTGTACTATGTCCTCACTAAAAATTGAGCAATGTCACAATTAGGAAATAGTGAAGATAGTCACTGAAATCCGTGGAGAAGTGAAAAACTCTTTGAAGTGTTTAGATTCCATCTCGTTAAAGTCAAAAGTGATAATAATGTCAAGAATTGTCCTAGGAGGATTATATTTTGCATTCCAAGAGATCAAAGAAGTTTACATGCATTATTTTAGGAACAAGACACAACACACACAAACCTAATGTTAGTGGTTGATTAAAACCTATATATTAATCCATACTAGACATATATATTGATGTATATAGCTTCCTTGAAATACCAGGTCTACAATTGGAATACAGTATTGTGTTTTGAAGCCACTTTGCTTCTTCCTGACATTCAGGGCATAAGTGTCTAAAGGGTGTCTTCTTTCATTGCTAAAGGTGGAACTTGAGGGAGGGCGACTGGCTCACCAAAGCCTTCATAACTCTCTACTTAGATCATTGCCACATGCTTCACTTAAGGTTATGCCTGAAGAAATTTTGAAAGCCATGTTAGTGCAAACAATCTAGAATTTATTTAGGAAAGTTGCAAAGCCCTCTTAAAAATTTTAATTCCATTTCAGTGGCTGCCAAATCAAGGAGATCAAAGCATCATTTGTTGGATAAGTTCATGGTTACCTCTTATCTCTTCTGAATACTCTGCCACCCTTTTGACATGGCATCCGACTGAAGCAATGTCATTGGAGTTACTTATTGGGAATTATAAGTGTGTCACTTGGTTTTCCAAACTACAGTACTTTTTCTTTTTTTACTTTTTCACAGATGCATATTTGTTGTACTGAAAAGACAAGAAAATGTTTCATGCTAAAAACAGACACCAACCCCCCCACACACACACACTTGTAACATTTCATTGTACTCCTCTATATCCCATTGTCACCACTCTATATCCCATTGTCACCACTCAAGCTAAGGAACTAGAACAAAGAACAAACCACACTAAATGTTTTAGAGAAAGGATAGGAATTTAATTTAAGACTATCATTTTTGGCAGTCACTTCATAAGCTTTATAAATAGGCCTGCACTGAGCAAATTGTGAAGTGCAGGGCAATAAAGAGACCAAGCCCCAAATGAATTGAGTTATGAAGTTTATGATAATATTTGGCAACCTGGCATGTTGCTGTGTTGATTAAAAGAAAAGACTTGCAAATGTTTTCAGCATAAACTGATATTTGGATAAGAGGCATTTACTAATTTATGAAGATTGTGTTTCTGTGTAAACAAGAGCTGTTGATTAGAGGCAGGATGCTGAGAATGAGAAATATGTGGAATCACAACCTAATTAGGTATCTCAAAAGATAAGCTTCCTATCTAGCCTTTATCATCAAAGACTGTGTTTAGACAAGAGAAGAACTTTTCAGGTTCATTTGTGTTGCTGTTGCTGACTCAACTATAGTTGTTCAGTTACCAGGAAAATATTCTTCCATCCTTGATCTTCTGCACAGCTGCTCTATTCCTCTGATAAACCTCCTTAATTAATGGATTCTTCTTCTGGGGTTGAAGTAATGAAAATCAACTTTCAATTAAAATGCTATTCCTATATATATATGTTGGGTATTGCAGTCCGTGAGTATTCACTAACAATCTCTACAGTTTCCTAGACTTAAACATCCCATTTGCTTAAAATTCTTTGAAACCTAAAGTTTAATCATAACACAAGAATTACTGAAAACACTGTGGGTAATTATCCTCACTGTAAGTAAATATCCTCAAGCCAATAGGCATCTCAACTAGCACCAAACTTGAGGTGCATCAATACTTAAGAGGTCTTGCTAATCCAGTCTTACTAAAATCTCTTTCACATTATATAAATAGTATTAGTTATATATGCATGATGAGATACATTGAAACCTTGTGAGATCATGACACAAAGTCAGGCTCTTTTGTACTTACAGTGTTATTTTACAAGAACAAACATCAGGATGGAGTTTGTTTTATGATGTCATAGCAGATGTTTTGATGAAATTTCAGTTTACTGTGGGTGTTCCTGATAATTAATTGTTAGCCATTATAATGTCTTTAACTCATTGCCAAAGAATTTACAATTTTATAATAGTCAGTGTGAGGTCCTTGCTGCTGTCTGAGCTTGGTTGTTTTCATGATCAACAAGCCAAAAGCGGGGGAAAAAGACCAAAACACCTCCAACCAACAATCAGCACCCAGATGAGCATAGACTAACTTCAAAATTAACATCAGACCAACAATCAAGTAAACAATATCCTAATCAACGAACTGCTGAACAAGCCAACAATAAACAGTCCAATGAAAGAACCTCTAAGACCACCCCTACCAACACTGAAAGGGCAAGCCACCAGAAGAACTGAGAATAAACACTCCCTACAAGCTTTGACGATGTTACATTGTTTGGGTAATTAAACATCTGCAAGAAAACAACCAAGCTCAGAGAGTACCAAGGATCCAAACATTTCAAACCTGAGCTACAAATATTTTCCTTTATTGATTGTTTTATTGCAGAGGTTTCATTACTAAACTAGGTAACATCATCAATGCTAGTAGGGAGTGGAATTATACTCTCATTTTATATTCTAGTGGCTTGCCTCATCAATGTTGGTGGGAGTGGTCTTGGTGGTTCTTTGGGCTGTTGTTTACTGTTAGCTTGTTTGGAAGTTTCCTGATTGGGGTATTGTTTGCTTCTTGATTATGGTATAATGTTAATCTTGGTGTTAATCTCTGCTTATCTGGGTGTTGATTGCTGGTGAAGTGTTTTGGTCTTTTAGTTCCATTTTTGTTTTTTTGATTGGTTTTTTTAAGTAGTATGTAGATGTGTGTATGTCTACAAGTCCATTGATGGCCAATTTGTCTGAGTACCAGGCTTCCAGGAATTCTCTAGTGTTTTTGGACTTGGGTTGGTCTCTAGGATGCTTACAGTTTCCCAGTTAAAACTATAGTTAAGTCTGTCTATATATTGTGAAATTAAGGAGTTTTCATCATGTCTTCTGACTGCTAGTTGGTGCTCATGGACTGCTAGTTGATATTCATGGTCTTCTATATAATCAATATCTGAACTATATACAGTGTAATAATCAGTGTATATTTAGGAAGTAATTTAAGACTAGTGTCTTATGGCATTACTTATTTGTTTTTAAGGACATTAGTTTTATAACTTTATTTTTAATTCACAATATTTTACATTTTACTATTTATAATTTTTTACATTTTTTACATTTTAATATTTATGCTTTAAAATAAGCTACTTGAAATGAACTTTGGCTAATGTGTACGCTGCATAATTAGTAGTGAGAGGTCTAATTGTCCAACAGCATAAATTAATGTAACGTATTAAAACAATTTAAGCTAATTGTATAAAATCCAAAAGCTATAATTTACATTTAAAATCTCTTATCAGTATTTAACCCCTGAAAGCTCAGTGTAAAAAGGTTATTAAGAGGTGGGAGATGTGAAAAAGATCTAGTTAAATTATTACTTATAAAGAATAACATGTAACAGAACAAACTGATGCTCAATCTAGAAAATGTGTAAATACAGTAATGGACCATCTGACTTAAGGCTGGCTGGAATAGAATTGTATGTGCTACTCATAAAACATTAGTTTCATATTTGGGATTTGCTCTCTGACCCTGCTGTTCTTTTAAATGCAAAGATGGTATCTGTAAAGAGCTTCAGCTGGTATGACATTCCATGGCTATCTCTTAATATCTAAAGCATTCTATTGGGAGGTAGTTTTCTAAAAAAAAAAAAAACCTTTGGAAAGATGAAAATACTGCCAGGATGCTGATTCTAACTAGGTGTTTGGAATGTATTGCAACTATTTATTACATGAATACTGGAATTTGTTTCCAGGCTCAGGTCAAGATGCTGTTTTAACCTTTTAATCTCTTGGGAATGTCAAGGATTCCTTCCTTCTCCATTCAACATCTTGCTCCAGCAAGATGCTGGTGTCAGCTTTCAGAGCCAATATCTGTTAGGCTGGGCTGGGGTTCATTACCTTGCCTCTGAAGATGCCAGCCAGTTTCCAGAGAAATATCCATGGTCACTGGAGCCCAATATTGCCCAATGTAAAGTTAATTTCTAAAAGTGGGACCTTTCTAATAATTCCTTCTGCTTCATACAATATTCATACAGCTATTCAAACAATACTTAGCTGAGGAAAGTTTGCTCACTTCTGTCTTTTTTCTTGTCTAAAATGGATAGAAAACCTGTTGCTCTTTTGTGGCCCGTAGAATCCTTCTAATCATGATAGTGAAACATGAACAGAGTTTTGCAAGACCCACCCTGCCCTGCCCATTAGCCCCATACCCTGTCACATAGGATAAGGCATTACAGGCAGTTCTCAACTTACAACAGTTCATTTAGTGACCGTTCAAAGTTACAACGGCAATGAAAAAAGTGACTTATGGCCATTTTTCACAATTAAGACCTTTGCAGCCTCCCCATGATCATGTGATCAAATTTCAAATGCTTGACAACTATTTCATACTTATGACTGTTGCTGTGTCCCAAGGTCATGTGATTACCTTTTGTGACCTTCTGACAAGCAAAGTCAATAAGGAAGGCCACTGCAGCCGAGAACTGAGCTACGGATTAAATTCATAGCTTGGTTCTCAGCTGCACAGGCCTTTTGGAAAGGCCTCTGACTGCGAAATGCAGGCCGGAGCTCCATTCTCAGCTGCAGAATGAAGCTGTTCCTTCAGCCGCAGAAGAAATGGGCTGGCGAGGCAAGTGTTGATCCATGGGAGGCCTGACTACAATAGCAAGCTCCACCTGCCCTAGCTTGATTTTTAGGCTTGTGCTTCACCTCAAAACTAGGGCTTATTTTTGGGGTAGGGCTTATAGGGAATTAGTTGTTTAGCAGATTGATGGTATGGGGGGAGAGAACCTGAACTTGTTTCTAGTTGTTTCAGCGTGCAATGCCCTAATACAATCAAACCTGTTCCATGATACTCTCAAGAAAGGTATTCAGCTAAAAATGTCTTCAGGGCTTCCAAAAAAATTCACCCTTTGTTGTATAAATAAATGTGGCAAAGAAATTTGAAAATTCCCATCTAGTTCTTGTTATGTAGCTAGTCACGAATCAGTAGGATGATTTGTTATTTCATTCTCACATCCCTAGATCTATTTTGATTACTTTGGTAGGTGATCATGTCTTATGGAGTCCGTGGCTTAATTTCAAATAATCATGCAGAGAATCAGCATGTATACATAGTTACAGAGGAACTAGTCAGAATGAATGAAATCAGCTTTTCAAGCAAGGCTTTTTAGCATGATTCAGAAGGACAGAAAAAAGAAATAAGGGAAATAGACATGGCTAGTTTTAAAAAGCAGAGATACAGAAGAATGCTTATTTCAGTTTTCTTTTTACCACCCAAGAAAACATTTTGACAGGAATCATAGAAAGCTATTATGTACTTCCATGTATGTCTATTCAGAACTAAGCTAAACCAGATTAGGGTTAGAATACATTTATTCCCTAGGCAATACAGTATATACTGTTAGTGTGCTGCATAAATCAAAGTTAGCAATTGAGCTAAGTAGATTTTGGAAGGGTGCCTTTACAACAGGGGTGTCAAACTCACAACATCATGTGACATGTCGTGACATATCGGGGCTTTTTTCCTCATTGCCGGCAATGGGATGAGCATGGTTTTGGCATGACACATCCAGTCTTGACACCCCTGCTTTACAGTATAGCTTCAGGCTTTGTTTCAACTCTAAGCAAAGCACCCTTTTTGATTGCAATAAGGGCTTCATCAGGTGCATAGAAACCACCAGCAAATAATCAAGCAAACTTACTCAACAAGCCGTTCCCTACACTTTGCCTCCAGGAGGTGATGGGCTTCACTGAGTAGAAACACCTCCAATAGTACACCCCTAATTTCTAACATTAATAGAGAATAATTTTAATTAGTCAACTGAGGTTATGGCACTGCTTTTATATGAATCTACTCATTAGCTTATTGCTATGATTGTCAATACATGTGGCTTATTGTATCTCGGAACATTTAAAAACAAGAACTGCTTTTTCTTTTCTGTAATAGTATCTTGATTTAACATATTTAAGACTACAGGTGGATACAATTTCAAAATCTTTTTTTTCTTAACTTGTTTTGATACCCACTAGATGGCAGTGGCTGATAATACCACAAAACTGGTCATGTAACAAATATAATTCATAGTCACTACTACTATTCAGAAGGGAAAAAAGTCTAACAATGCCTAACGCTAAGGTTTATAAATGATCTACTGAAAGGCTGAGATACATCCATCTCAAAACCTCAACACTCGATTTTCACCTTAGCAGTTGGGATTGCAGGTGATTGGTAAAAAAAAAAAAAAGTCAGGGCTTTAGAAGAACAGCTTAATCTTCACAAAATATTACCCACATTCTATGTAGGTTTGTTTTTTAAAAGTCAATAGAAAGCTGTTCTTGAATCTAATTGTAATTTAGACTGTTTCATTCTAGCAGTTCTCCAAGCTTGGTTTTAGTGTTTAGTTTTTAATTCTATTAGATAATATTATTATACCAGGAGTTTGGAGAAGTGCAGTTCATTGGCTGGCAAAAGTTATATAACATTCTCTATGGTCATCTTTTAATATTCTTGGATGCCATCACAGATGTTGCTGATGTTGTTTTGCAAGTAAGTTATGCCTTGTTGATAGATTATTTATTTGCTTGAGAAGGTGGTGATTTTGTATGATCTGGTGTTGTTTCCTCTGCCATCTGTGGTATTGATATCAGTGTGATGGCATGGCTCACCATGAGGGTGTTGTTTTTATGTAACTGTGAACTGCTTTTTTTTAAAAAAAGGTTGATTAATAATAATAATAATAATAATAATAATAATAATAATAATAATAATAATAATAATAATAATAATAATAATAAAGTTGGAAGGGACCTTGAAGGTCATCGAGTCCAACCCCCTGCTCAGGCAGGAACCCTACACCATTTCGGACAAATGGCTGTCCAGTCTCTTCTTAAAAACTTCCAGTGTTGGAGCATTCACCGCTTCTGGAGAAAGGTGGTTCCATTGGTTAATTGTTCTAACTGTTAGGAAGTTTCTCCTTAGTTCTAGGTTGCTTCTCTCCTTGATCAGTTTCCATCCGTTGCTTCTTGTCCTGCCTTCAGGTGCCTTGGAGAATAGGTTGACTTCCTCTTCTTTGTGGCAGCCCCTGAGATATTGGAACACTGCTATCATATCCCCCCCTCGTCCTTCTCTTCGTTAAACTAGACAAAATTCCAGCAACCGTTCCTTATATGTTTTAGCCTCCAGTCCCCTAATTATCTTTGTTGCTCTTCTCTGTACTCTTTCTAGAGTCTCATCATTTTTTTTACATCGTGGTGACCAAACCTGGATGCAGTATTCCAAGTGTGGCCTTACCAAGGCAGTGTAAAGTGGTATTAACATTTCACGTGATCTTGATTCTATCCCTCTGTTAATGCAGCCCAGCACTGTGTTGGCTTTTTTGGCAGCTGCAGCACACTGCTGGCTCATATTTAAGTGATTGTCCACTAGGACTCCGAGATCCCTCTCACAGTTACTACTATTGAGCAAGGTACCCCCTATACTATACCTGTACATTTGGTTTTTCTTGCCTAAATGTAGA
>NW_015386584.1:1558628-1618263 GCF_001527695.2 Protobothrops mucrosquamatus | reverse complement strand
TGAACTGATGGGTCTTTAGTTATATCTTTTGATAGGTCCATAGAGAGGGTTTGAGTATGTCAGTGATATGTCTGATCACTACTTGATTACAGTACTTTGCCTCTAAGAATTCTCTTGCATTTCTCAATCTAGCTTGTTCTATTATTTCCAATTTCCCTGCTGAAATTACGCTCAAGGTTTCCAGAGAAATTATACTATGTCTTTTGACCATTATTTGATGCTTGTCAATACATTCAGCTAGGTTTGTTGTTTTTTTTAAAAAAAACTATATTCTATGTAGTGGGTGTTTGCATTTTATTTAATAGATGATTACTTTGGTACTGGATCTTTGAGTTCACTTAGGATTCTTTGTTTAGTTTCTGTGCCCTGGTTACTTCAAATTGGAGGACCTGCTAGTGGATTTGAAGATGCCCTTGATAGAGAGGACGCTTATCCTTTTTGTAGGTTGAGATGTTTCTGTCTGTTATTTGGATTGACGTGCACTTGAAATGCACTTGAAATTGCTTTCATTGGAATTGAAAGCCAACATTGTTGCTACTGAACAATAACCTGATCCCCAAATGTTAAAATATCTTTCTCTTCCTATAGTGTACTGTAAAAAGATAAATAGACTTCTTTCAGATGAAGACCTGTTAGTAAAAAATAATCAGTATGAAATGGTGATTATAATGCTGGTTTAAGATAAAGAAAGCCTAGGCTACCAGATCAAGGCTGAAAAAAATTAGATAGCCACTAGATGGCAGCCAAATCTTGTTATCATCCGCCAATACTGGCTTTTTCTTCAAATCTACTGTCAACCATACTGTAGAAATTTACTGGAGGACTTCAAGCCAATCATTATTTCCCATTATGAATCTCAGTATTTGACAGGATTTTCTTGCATTGATAAAATGGGAAATGGGAGTGCTGCCAGATTAACCATGAGATTGGAAGATAAAGAAGAAACAGAATATTATCAAACTTGGGACTTATTTTATCGATGGCTAGAGGAAAGAATGAAGGATTAGGAACTGAATATGTATTAGCGTTTTTAAACCAAGACAGAAAGGGGTGTGAGAATATATCAGAAGCATTCTAAGGGTGCAGGGTATAGAAAAGATTGGGAGCCGTTGAATAAGAGACTAATATAAGTTTCAAACACAATTTGCAGGATGACATGGTAACCATTTGGTAAGGCAAGTGTCCAATATAGACCAAGTAAAAAGCTTTTATTCTAGAACTTATAAGTTTATATCTTATAGTATATTTTTCTTAAGAAATTCCAAAGGCGCTTTTTCATGAGGCAACTGGACTTTCTTGTATTTCTTTGAAGACGTTTCGCTTCTCATCCAAGAAGCTTCTTCAGCTCTGACTGGTTGTGGGGAATAGAAGGATTTATACTCCTTGCAGACAGCTGGGCATTTGCATTCTTTTAGAGAGTCATTGAGGCCACCTGGAGGTTTATCTGTGTCGTCAGGGTCACCTGAGTAGTGCAAATAGGTGTGGAGCCTTTTTGGACTACTTATGATTATGACTTATAATTTGAGCAACTATAGAAATTACTTCAGAAAATCAGACTGGCAGGTTTTGGGGAAAGTTTAACTCAATGCAGGGGGAAAAATATATAGAATATTCCATTTCCATACTAATCCTCAGATTACCGGTTGCCATACCAAAGTAATCATGTTAGCTAAGAATTCTGAATTATATTCTCAAAACATTTTGAGGGCATGAAGATACTATAAATTGATTTAGAAATACAGCATTCTGCTAAAATACTATTCTTCCTTTTTTGACAATTCTCATGATGGGATGCCAAAATCTTGAACTTATTCTAGTTGTGAGTTCATAAAAGTATTCATGAGACCTGTCTTTCATGTGCCATCATTCTCGTAGTAGTCTGCTGTTCTTTTCCTTCCCACAATTCAGTGAAACTCCAAAGAAAACATCTTGGACATTTTCAAGGCAGAAAGCACGCAATGCCAAAGGAATTTTAGACTGATGGATAAAAATAAAAAAAATAATAAAACTAGAAAACCGCTTTGCCACTTTTAAACAAAAGAAGATCAGAAGTACTTTTTATTTACATTTCCAAATAATTTGGAGCACATAGATCAGTTTGATGTTACTCTCTATGTCCAGTTCAGCAAAAGTAAAAGTTCTATGTGTTTCCATGTACAGCGAAGGGTATTTATAAACACAACAGCACAAGTAGATTCTGGGAATACAGAGTTATGTGTCTATCATTTTGTGTGAAAGACTAACATTAATAGTACATGTAATCTTTGCACACCTTTTATTCTGCAGCTGTCAAGAGGTCAAGGAGTATAAATCAAGTTTTTATTCAGCAAGAAGGTATGTAGTTGGCACACAAGCTTGTTACATGCCAGTTCCAAGTGCTCTAGCTGAGCAGGCAAGGCCAAAGCTTTTGAATCTGTCTGTCAGTGGGACCTGCTTCCGAAGTTCTCTTCTGAAATGTATATGGTTTTCTGCATATATTAAGGTAGGCTTTGGTAAGCTACAGATTATAGTATTTTCCTATATTGTTGTCTCTTTAAACTCCAGTAGAGAGATCTTTATCTTACAATGGTTTCTGTTTTGTTGTAAAAATGTAATAGCAGTTGGGAACTAAAGAAATCTGAGCTAGGGTTACTTAATAGTAGATATTTGATAGTATCGAATCTGACTTTTAGAGTCGGGAGTAAATTATGATTCACCAAAATTTAAAGCATGGTTGTCTTGGCTAAAAATGCAGGCAAAGGTGTGCAGGATTATACCATAGGTCTTTTTAATCCAACATCTTGTTTTATAGAATAGTCTAGAAAATATCTCTAAATATTACTATGTCTTCTGCTGCTGCTGCTTATTTTCTTTTTCTTTCTTTTTAACCAGGCTAACTTTTCAGCTCTCTTTCTAGAATTACTCTTGCACTAACTGTTGTGATAAAGTTGCATTCAACAGCAAAGCCTCAACTTTAAGAAATACAGGATTTTCCTGTGACACTTAACTGGATCAATGAGGAAGCTATTGTGTTTTAGTATATCAAAAAGGAATCATATTAGTTAACAACCCCTCCTGCAAGATTAAACCAAACAGTTTAACCCCTAAAGCATGAACAGATTAACTAACTCCATCCATGGGTCATGTCATCGGAACACATAATTCCAATCAATTTTTCATACTTATTCCAACATATAAAAGAGCAGTCTCCTCTCTCCCCAAAAATTTTTACCACGATACAACTCACTGCTAAAATCTGGCAGTACATAACACTGATTACCTGGGATGGCCAAATGCACTTTCTGCTACCTGCTTTTTGTTCTGTAGAAGGACTGGTGACATCATGAAGTTTCCCAGGCTTAAGGCTTGAGGTATACTAGGAACTCTCCAGGGGGGGGGGAGGTGATTGATTGCAAACTGAATATGAGTCAATAGTGTGACAGATGCACAAAAAACAGATATTAATCAACATACTTGATTTTTGCATATGATTTATTGTCAAGATTGAAAGTTATAAATAGTTGGAAGTCAAGGAAGTTCCGTTTATTTACATGCACCCTACCTATGCTTTCTAGATAACATCTAGAGATTCTTCCAATATTACTATCTGAGCAGTCCAACTGAGTTTTAGTTTTACTGTGAGAAAATTCTTCAAGCTCAGGCTGAAAGGAGGACTTAAGGGTTAAAAAAAACTTAACCCAGAGGAGAGCAAGTTTTTAAAATTTGAACTGGAGAAAAAATATTATTTTCCTTTCCCTCTCTTTAGCTGCCTTCTCATTATCAAATCTCTCACCCACCAGGTATCAGCTCCCCAAGGCACCTATTTTCTTTAACTTATTAGACTGGTTGCAAGGACCGTAAACAGCAGGAGCCGATCGGGCACAATGCCTCTTCTCCATCATCCATTTGGTCTGGGCTGCCATTCCACAACATATCAGTGTAATGGAGGTGAGGACAAAGAAGCCAAGTTCTTCTTTTCCTTTCAGACAGACTGGGGCTATTCTTGGTGATTTAATTATTTTTTTTACCCAATTCCAAGTTAAAACTAAGATGAGCTAGAAAGAAGCATGCCTTTAAAGCAATAGCAACAACAATGCTACTACATGTATATGTTGTACTTTTGTAGATGAGGAGATGAATCTTAAGTCAGATTTATTTTTAGGTGTATAAATAGAATAATTTATTGTATACTCTACATTCAAAAAAATCGTTGCAAAATATGTATTTGTGTGTGTGTGTGTATGTATGCATTATGGTTTGTCACATAGTCAAGCCGATGTTTAGACTGGATTTGGCATTTTTATTTTTATCCACTTATCAAGCCTTTCCCAAGGACATTACTATATTACTTATTTAATTAAATTTATTGGCTATTCGACTTCAGCAGATTCTGAATGGCATGTATGTATTCCCATGGAACCCTAAAATGAGAACACCATGAAAGAATTCAAAGTCATTACAGTTTGGAACTCCACATCAAAGTTAATAAGAAAGTCTTTCTTCAGCTGAATAAACATTGGAGGGGGGAGTGGACAGAGATTATCCTCTATCCATGGTTTTTTTATAGTTACTCTTCCTAATTGTCCTGCTGCTACCTCATACACCAAATATTCAAGAAAGCTGACATGGTAAAGTTATATACAGCATTGAAGTGACCTCTTTGCAATGAGGATGCTTATCTATCAAATAAAGCCCTAGACAAAATGACAGTGACAGCTGCCTGGCAGCATTCACTTTGAATGGAACAGGATTGTCAGTATCCAGCATGTCATGATAGCTTAGAGCACCAAGACAAACATCTCAAAGCCCATTTTGCAAAATGGAATATTCTTTTCTCGGTTGCAGAAGTAATTTAGGATGCAATGTTTTCTTCTTCTGGGATGCATACTTTTTTGGCTTTCTCTTGCTGTAGGAGTCTTCTGAAAGCTCAGCCGTTTAACCTGTTGGCAGCTACAAAACAAAATTTGGGTCAGCAGAAGCAGCAAAAGAGAGAGAATTATGGGGGGAAAGAACTCCAAGGACCAAGGAGAGGAAAGCACAAGGTCACCAAAGAGAAGCCAGAAGCTACCTCTTTGGGAAGAAACTCTTCTTTCTGGAAAAGATCCCAGAACACTGTTAAAGCGTGGGCTCCACTATGTCAACCTGAACCTCGTCATGAAGGGGATGATAAAGACACCTAACTTTTTATGGGGACTACCACAAGTCCAGAAATTGAATCTTTCACACAACCAGCTGGTGGCCCTTCCTCCTGCTTTGGGGAAACTTGAGCAGCTGGTGGTACTGAACTTGTGTGGGAACCGCATAAAGTCCCTACCTAAAGAGATTGGACTGCTTAGGAATCTGAAGGTTTTATTTGCCAATATGAATTGCTTGACTGAAGTCCCGTTGGAGCTTGGACACTGTAAGAAGTTGGAAATTTTGAGCCTCTCACATAATTATATCTCTTGGCTCCCTTCTAGCATTGCAGAACTGGTCAACTTAAGGAAGCTGAACCTGAGCAACAATTGGTTTGTTTATCTTCCCCTGAGTGTGTTTGCTTTGATAAATTTGGATTTTTTACATGTAGGCTGCAACAAACTTGAAAATATTGGAGACAGTGTCCAGTTTCTAAGCAAATTGCAGATCCTGATTGCTGATTGTAACAACATTCATGCATTGCCAAGGTCTATCTGCTCAATCACTTCTCTCAAATTGCTAAATGTTGATTACAATGCTATACAAGCACTTCCCTATGAACTTTATTTGCTGCATGGATTGCCCAAAATTGCTTGGAATCCTCTGGATAAGGGACTCCATATTTTGCACAATCCTTTGTCAAAACCATTGCCACAGATTATAGATGGAGGAATAAACGCACTCTACAAATATCTTAAAGACAAAAATCAGCTTGCATAAATTTATACCTTGTTTTGGAATAGATCTGGTAGTAAAGCCTCAACTTCTGCCACAGGTTTTTTCTAGTCAATGTACAAAACGGATACTGGAATACAATTATAGTTGTTTTTTTTCTGGAAGCAGGTACATTGATTGTGGAATAATATTTTTTTTTCAAATAAATGTATCCTTTGAATACTGAAATAGGAGTCAGAATAACTCTCTCCAATAATTTAATTTTTTATCTGTTTTAATGATCAATGAAGATAATAGCAATAGCATTTTAAATGTTTTTTCTTCTTCTGTGAGACTTCACTAGTATTATTTTAAAGGGCATGACATGGGTTGTTATGCAGTTGTGACAATAACTTATTCAAAATGTTATACATATAGTTCACACATATATGCTTTTGTTACTGAAACACCAAAAACTAGAAGATGAATTGGTATTTATATTCTCTGAGTAATAGTTATTGTTTTATACCACCTGTCATGGTTTGTGCTTATTCCATTATTCTTCTAGTTTATTCTTATAGTTCTTATAGTTCTAGCTCATACAACCAGCTTTCAAAAATCATGATAGAAAGAATTAAGTTTGCTACTAATGAAAGAAATGTCCACATTCAAAACTACTAAGCATTGCAAAAAATAATTTTAGAACTCAGTACAGAAAAAATTTGTCAGCATGATAGAAACAGTAAGAGATCACAGAAATTTGTTCTGTTGCAAATACTAGGTGGAATTCACCTAGTTGCACAAGATTTAAGAAGTAGGGTCATTCTTCTAAATAATGATTCCATGATTATGATACAGTTTATAGTACTGAAAGCCAACTGCATTTGTTTCCACATAGCCCAGGGGTGTCAATCTGCCAGGCCGTGGGCCGGTTGCATTATACGGAGGCTATGCCCACCCCAGCTGCAGCAATGCAAAAAAAGTCGCGATACGTCTTGACATGTTACGTGATGTGGCAAGTTTGACACCCGTGACATAGCCCTTCCAAGATTTTTCATTAATATGAGCTGCAAATTATTTTACCTAGCATAAAGCTTATCATTGTTCTTTGCCTTCATGGTGCATATGCCCCAGGATGAGTCAGAGAGATGTCAATGTACCACAGAGTTCTTTTTGTGCTTTAGGCATGGACACCTATAACACTATAATAATATTATACAATATTATTATACAATCTGTTTCATGGAAGTATTTTGTGGCAGCATAAAGAAGACTGTAAAAAATTATCCACCCTGATTCTTTAACCCATTAACTTTCTTAAAACTCAAAATTAGGACCATTCCCATATTCAAAAGTCTAAATAAGTATGGAAGATTAGGGGGGGGGGGATAATTTAGTTGTGAATCTACTTCTGTTAATAATAAAATCAATCTACCTGGGAAAGTTGTGAATATGAATAAAGTAAAAGGTTTCGTAATCAGGCGATGTATCTGTTCATAGAAACACCACTCTAGGAAAGAATGCAATGCACTCTTCAAAGATTTCCATTTTTGTTCCAATTTACAGAGAAATAGTTTTTCTCACTGTTGTGCTTTTCTCACCTGTCACCATTACAGAATAACCTCCCAAGGGCTGACATTAAAGTTGAAATCCTGACAGCTTTTTAAAATAAAACTTTACTTCAGAAACAAAACTCTCTCTGTGAAATACACTTCCGAAAAACTATAGTTAGCAGTTTTAGCAATTTCCCTGCATGAGATGTATCAATGCAGAGCAAAGGAGGCTGACAGATAATTTGGGACTAACAGCATATTTCAAAAGTAAGCAGCTGCCCAGTTTAAAGAGGGTATAAACTCAATTTGTATCTCACTTGGAATTATTTGTGTAAGAAAATTAATTCTAAATATGCATGTATCAGTTTGAATTCTGTGGATGCTATTAGTAAAAAGAGAAGGCATACAACTGGTATGATATTCATATTTGACAAATAAGCCACCTAGCTAATCAACAGATGAGACATCAAAGCACATTCATTCCTGAATAAGTTATATTGTTATTAAAGTGATTATTTGTTTAATGAAACAAAATAAACTGGGTATTTTGTGATCCACTTAAGAATCAACATGATAAAATTAAGACATTTCAGTTCTATTTGTTGCAGAGTAAACAAAGACTATCTCACTGCTCCTTTGTACATCCCCTTACAAAGTAGTACATTTAATACTGGGGTGGAAAATCTGAATATCCATATGAATACAAACTTGGATAACCATTTGTGGAGGCTAATGGGATAAGATTAATTCTTGAAAGTTTGGGGTATATTTTCCTAAGACTAGGAAGACCCAGGATCATGAAGCTCATGCTCAGTCAGACTAACTGACCTCATAAAGTTCTGGTGGAAGAAAACTGGAGAATGGAATGCTATGTCTATCAACCTATGCTCTGGAAAAAAATATACCTCTTTTAAATTATTTATTCAGGGGGACTCCAAAGCTAACCTATGAGGAGGGAGCATCCTTAGAAGTATGAGATTGAAAAAAAATAAAAATGATGGCAAGAGTATATTCAATATTGTATTGTATTGTATGTCAAAATCACAACTAATTTCAAGAGTAATGATTAAGTGATTTTATTTGAAACATCTTAAATACTGAGATGTTGAGTCTTGTAATCAGCTGTGAATAGTTGTGTGTACGAGTCAGCATTTAGTACTTTAAATTCTTGTGATATATACTACTTCTGTGGGAGGAAATATCCATGCATCAATAAATAAGAATTAGATCATTACAATTAATTCTGTGGTTAGTTGCATTTCAGTTTGTATACCTGTTTAAGGGGAAAAATGGCACTCTGAGAATGTTTAGGTTCTGTTTTACAAGATTAAAAACCAGCAGATGGTGTAAGGGAAATATATCCAGATGGAAAATGAAAATTAATAAAAATCAAAACATGTTGGGGATGCAGGGAAAAAAGAGAATATAAAATAGAACAATTGAAAGCAGTGAGGATACTGAAAAATGGTGGCACTTCTCTGGTCCTAATAAAATTATTAGGTCTGGATGAGCCAATTGATTTACCCCAATAAGATACTTGTTGATTTACCCCAACATGATAGTATTTCCCAGGAAGGGGGCAGAATTAATTTCCTTCAGGGAAAAAAGGGGCATATTTTGTGTCTGTGAGGTACCTGCTTCATCTCATCCTTGTCTTTTAGTACTTTCAAAAAAGTTTAAGAGGTTTTTGCAAACACTAAGGAAAGAGGAGAAACACAACAAAGCAACATGGAAACGTTATTTGCTTTTGGAAGAGAAGTGGTTACCTTGATTCATAAAACAGCTTTGAGGGGGGTGATTTGTTTGAATGGTTAGCTGAAGCAAAACAGGTTTCAAAAGTTTAAAATCCATTTAACTAGAATAAACATTACATCATTTTCTGGTTAATTTCTATTGGAAATACAAATCCTTGAACACCAAACATGGCCTTAATCAAACCTCCTTCCATAAATTCAATAGAACTTACTTCCAGATACACATACATAATTACAAAATCTGATTGGATCTGCAAATAGGCAGAGTAACTCTTTTGCAACATATTTTTAAATACTACCCAATCTTTACCTATAGGGTTGATTTGTATTTTATGATTGTTCTGTCCAGCAGGAAATGCTCTCTAGGAGGCATCTTATACAGGGCAGCAGGTTTTAGGTTTGGTTGTAGCAATAACTATGGTCAACATTACAATGTATGCAAACATTTGAATGGCATCAGCAGCAGAAAGACATTATTTAGAGTCAGTTACTTGACAGCATTCTTAGGAAGTACCACTAAACTAGATAGATATCATTTGTATTTTCATTCAAAAAAAGTGCTAGGTTTTGATCTGTACCCCAAAACCATTATATCAGCGGTTCTCAACCTATGGGTCGCGACCCCATTTGGGGTCGATCAACCATTTCACGGGGGTCGCCAAGCAAGGCTGTCTGCCATTTTTCCCCCCTTTTCCGGCGGGTGCCTTACCTCCCTTGAGCTGGGCCAGCTGGTGGTCGGCCTGCACCGTCTCTGCCACTTGCCAGCTACGCCTCGGCCGGCACAGGGGGCGGAACCACGCATGCGCAGCGCTCCCGGGCAGGGAAAGTCCTCGACTTACGACTGGTTGGGTAGTCCTCGACTTACGACCGGTTTAGTCCTCGACTTACGACCGGTTTAGTCCTCGACTTACGACCGGTTGGGGTCGCGGCATTAAAAAGGTTGAGAACCACTGCATTATATCAATATAATGAAAATGAATTCCGCAGTTTTACATCTCTCAAAGGATTCATGCTAATCACAGCAATTATTTAGTAATCTTGTAATTAAATATGACAATTATTTCTTGTTGTTTTTATGGATATTTCACATAATTGTTCCTTATTTTCAAAAGTGACAGGTATATTTACCCAAGCACCTGCAAAATGCAAGATAAGTAATTTTGGGTGCGTGTGTGCATGAACTCTGGTTCTGCTCAATTAAGCTTTAGCTCCCTTGATTTCATTGCAATTTAAGGAGCACAACTTTGTGCTAAATTGCAGCTTAATCAACACAGAGATCCTTTAGCCTATAAGCAAAGAATGGATTTCAAATTTATTGCTTCCTTCAATGTTTAGGATATTGAAATTCCATTTCTTATCAAAGAACGGATTTGAATGTTTTTAAGTGATCTTGGCCTAGTCATTTCCTCTTAGCCCTAGGAAGAAGGTAATGGCAAACTACTTCTGAAAAACCTTGCCAAGAAATTTCAGAACTTGTCCGGGGGGGGTGGGGGTGTCTTCAAAAATTGGACATAACTGAAAAGAAGAAAAAATATCTCATAAAAGAATGAAGCAAATATGTATAGCCCATCACAATTATGTATTTCCCATATTTTTTTTATTCTATTTGTTTATAAAATAATACTGAAATTAGGAATTGTCGTGCTTCCTCCTAAATATAATTCTTATGGCCTGATCTGAATATGATTCCCTAAGGGAGGAACAATAATTAGGCACTTACAGAGCCAATAGGTTAGGCCCAAAGATAGAAGCTGAACCAGGATCAGACCACTGTAGTCTTTTCCTTCTGCACTGTTGAGAAAGGTGTTGAGTAAATATCACATAATATGAAGACACTGAATTGCCTCTTTGCAAGAGAAGCCACATTGGGAATGATAGGCCACTTAAGGGTAGCTCAGCATGCTGAATAACCTTGCAATTAGATCAAGCTTAATGAACACTTGCTGAGTTAATTCTGTTAACTTAATACATGTATATCACTTTGCAGTCAAATCAGGTTCCATGAGCATCATGTGAGTAAGGGTAAGGTAGATATGGCTCTTTGCTGGAACTAATGTCTGATACTTGTCAGCCTGTGCAACAACTGGTTATCCTTAAGTACTGATGACCCTTGGTATAAGCTTTGTTGCCTGGATTGTGACTTTTGCTCACATGTTTTTACCTTTTGAAACCTCAAGTAAGGTTCAGATTGATTTATCTTTAGATTTCTGGACTCACAAATTATTCTACTGTTGGTATTTGTTTTTAAAAAAATTGATTGTACAGCTACCATTTTGCTTATCCTAAGCTCTGTTAATGCCAATATACATTTTTGGCACTCAAATAAGAAAAAAAAATCCTTTTTGTTGCTGTCACTAAATGATTTTGGTTTTTCTTCTATTCACATTTATAAGTGTTAGCAGGCTTTGTATTTTATTTCCTGCTAACTGGAATAGAATATGTTTACCTGTAAACTCTATTAGTGATGTGAATAGACGTTTGTAAGTTAGCTTTATGGAATGTGTCTAAACAGTATTTAAAATAATCTTGCAAATTTTAAAGGGTAGTCCTTGACTTACATTCAAAGTTACAACAGTGCTGATGAAGAATGGTTCTCTAATTTACAGCTGTTGCACTACCCTGTGGTCACATGACTGAAATTCACACACTTAGCAGCCTATTTACTCTTCCAAATACAGGGTCCCTCCATGCCCTTTTGGTCTCCTGCATTCTGTAGCCCCTGACTCCCTAGTAGACCTTTGCTGTCTTTTTGCTCTGTCTGCTGACTAAGCATGCGTACCTGGCCCCTTTGCAAGGCAGCTGATGACCACACAAGGCTTTCTTCTCAAAGGCAGCACTGCACTTTCCTTATGAGACCTGGTTAGCCTCACATCCCCAGTAGCTGCTGCATGAAAGGCCAGGCTGGGCCCACCTCATCAGCTGTGGGAGCAAGAAGACAAGAAGGTTAGCTGCAGTGGTGGAGCACAGAGTAACAGGGACTTCAGAATGCAGGGTAGCATAGGTACTGTGGTTGAGACTGTGCTGGGTGGCTGAGGTTTCCTGGGGTGGCTGTGGCTTCGCACCATGTTATCCAGTCAGCTGAGACTGGACTTTGCTGGAGCCTCTTCTTCTTGCAATCCTAGAGCCACAGCATGCCAGAAAGTCCCTTTGTGACATGCTGCTGGCCCAGGTTTCATGCTGCACTGCAGCTCAGAAGCTTTTTGGAGTCCCAGAGACATGGCACACGAAGATGCCCCTTTCCACTGCAACCACTGAACCAGGCTAGGGCTGAGCATGGTGCTGTGCTATGTCTCAGGGGCTTTTTGAAATGCCAGAGCTGCAACATGCCAGGAAGCATCTTTGTGCTGCAGCACTGCTGGATCGGCTGGAGTGGCTGCCCTTTGTGCAGTGCTTCAGCTCAGGAGGATTTTGTAGCCCCAGAGTTGTGGTATGCCAAGAAACCCCCTGATCTGCAGCATATTCTATTCCCCCAGCCTCCCTGAACTTGTACAGTACTACAGCAGCCCCTCCCACTACTCATGTATGGCATGTGCTGAGCCTTCCAGGGCTCCCCCCACCGCCCTGCGGCACTCCTATTCTCTTTACATGGGACTCCCCTCCATTTCCTGCTTAATGACGCACAAGCCTTGGTCATTGGGACTGCCATGACATCATGCTTTGTGACTGCATTGCTGAGTGATGGAAATTCCGGTCCTAATTGTGATCATAAGAACTACCGGGAATAGTATTTTTTTTTTTAAAAAAAACACATAATATTAAATTACACTGATTATCTGTGCATTTTAACATTAGTGTTTTCCTTCTCTAGTAGAAGACTCCCAGTTCCCAGATGAGTGGAAGACTGCTCTTCCATCATCAGCACTGAAAAAACTCTACAGCTGGGTTACTTCATTGTGAAAATGGAATGCTACAAGCTATTTTGTTATTTGCCTTAAGGAGACCATCTCTGTTGATTTCATATCACTGCCTAAATGACAATAGACAATCCTTTTGTCCAAGACATTCCCTTAATATTTGAGTGATGTGTGGGAATGTCTGTCCAAATCAATGCAAAGAAACGGGCAGAGTAAAAACTAACTATGATTTGTTTTAACATCAATTTAGGCTTAAGCTGAAAGTAAAAGTAAGAAATCCAATATGTTTAATGATTATTTCCCTTCTGTACCATTTAGAATTATAATTAAGTCGCAAATTTGGAAAAATTCTAGAAATCTTATGCAAGACTGTGGATAAGGAAGGTAGAAGATATCACATACAACACAACATGTATGCATGTCTCAAGTAATACACTGATGACAAAGCAAAAGGTTCAAGATTGCTTAGAGATGCAGTAAATTTTCCCCCAGAGTTTTAATGTTATCTCATCAAGTTTACCCACCCCAGAGTTTGGGGGGTACAAGGGTCACTATGGGGAGTACAAAGATCAATCCTATGTGAACACATTTTAGCTGAGGACTTTAGATTTGTGTAGTATGCAAACTATCACAAATTCAAATTATAACATCCCCATACAGTGAAAAAAAAATGCTACTAAAAACTCTGCCAAGCAGTGCTAGTTCATGTTGATAGCACTAAGCTAGATTGATCAAGAGCCTTTCTTAGTATAGGCAGCTTTCTAAGCTCCCTTTGGAGCTACTTTAGGATGTCACCCAAGGCTAAATGAGGATGCTGCTCATGTTAATTATAGCTACTTCAGTCACACGTTTGTTTGGTACACAGTCCCTAGAAACTAGGTATGCTGTTTTCGAATGCCCTTAAATTGTTTGCAAGTAAACAAATTCTATTTCAGAGTCAACTGATACGCAGCTCTATAAATAGTGTTAGATGCTCCCTGATCAAGCTCTAAGCAAGCATTGCAAAAGAATCTCTTCACAATTACAAATTAATTAATTGAATTTTGTTTAACATATGCTGTTCCCTCTGCATACTTCTCAGTGCATATCAACCTTGTCTATTTTGCAATACACACCGGATCTGGGAAATAAAGGTATTAATATACATTTTAATGTACTAAGAATTTATTCAATGCCAAATTGTATAAATATATAGACATCTTGGAGACTATTAATTTAAACATTCTATTTATTTACACCAGCCTAAGCATGTTTGTATGGTTATATTGTCTGTGGAAAGAACTGTGATACTGTTTAAAATGTGTTCTCTCCTGACTGTTACTCGGTAGACTTAACAGAATATTTTAGTCTTATTAATGGATCAATAAAAGCTACATATAGGCAATTTTAAACAATTTTAATTTTGTTTCTTTACAAATATTGATTTTGTTCTAGATAAATTTATCTTCTCTCGAGTCAAAAAGCATTAAATTGGATGTAATCAATTGTCTCCAGTTGATAGGCCACTTTGACTCTGGAAAGCCTCATTTAAATAAACTCATTGACAGCTCCCTTTTGCAGCAAGTGTTGGAAATACATTTCTTAGGAAATACTTTCTTTGTGATTACTCCACAATGAAAAATCCTTCTAGCAATAGAGTTGAGGTTTGTTTGCCATGTGCCATTTTAACAATGTAGTCTGATTTCTTGCCTAGATCCTAAATCGTTCATATCGACAATTCTGGGAAAGCAAAAGTTAAAGAAAAAGATGCTGCATCATCAGATTTTAATGAAAGTTCAGAACAAATATTTCTCAAGATCTGCCTCAATTGAACTGACAGAATATATATCCAAGAGCTTTCAAATATACTAGAACCGCAAAGAAATAAAATTCGGCAGCCATTCACAGGGTTGTTTTTTTTTGTTGTTGTTCATAAATGTATCTTGGCAAACTGGGCCAGCTAAGCAGCTTTTGCATTCAAATCTGTCAATCACACCTCAAGAAAGGAAGTTATGATCAGCGGGTGGGCCAACAGGCCAGGAGTTGACAATCAATCATGCTGTGTGGCATGATTGAGTCTTATATGTTTCTAAATGGGAGAATTCAACCCACATGAGGAAACTCTATATAATACAATCTTTCTTTTCTATAACAGTGCTTACATTAGTCAGTGTTATAAACTCATCTACTCTGAATCATATATAGAGCATTTTATACATTTAATATTTAAATTGTGTATCTATCAGTAAGATAAATGGTAAAGTTGCCTTCTCATGCAGTCGAACACTTGGTGACTATCCAGATGTATATAATTTTAATATAAAGTGCAAAATATTAACTCAAACACACTAATCTGTTTTGGAATGTTGAAAAGCCACATTAACCCCAGCAGAATGCTTTGGGGGATATAAAATATATGGAATTGATGGGTGAACAAAACACATATTCATTCATGAAAATACTCATAATCATTGTAGCAAGTCTGAATTTCTATTATCTACTATGGACATTATTGTATCTATTTACACATAAATATAAGCATTGGGTATTTATTGTTAAATCTTGCAGCTTTATTCTTGCCCCCTCCTCATCACAATACCACACATCCATACATTCATTTTTTCTTTCTCTTTCATTCTTTCCCAGCAAAGAAACCATCCTGAACAAAGTGGAAGAAAATTTACCTACTATTTCTTTCAGTAATTCTATCCCAGGTTTATCAGAATGCTTTTATTATTGACTGGGAAGCAGGGGTTTTGTTCACAATCAGTTGATTGTTAATTATTATTATTTTCCACTGTTGTTAATAATAGGAAATATAGTGGTTTCTTCTTTGTTTTTTCTTTGTTACCACAATCAGAGGCTGCAGGGCCGCAAATATGTTCCTCAATATCTTCATCTTCTAGGTTTTCATCTTAAGAAGTTTTGAAACTGAACAAGAAAAGATGTATTTAATAAAACACGATCAAAATTAAAATGCTTGGCAACTGACTCATATTTATGATGGTTGCAGAGTCCCAGGATCATGTGATCACCTTTTGCAGCCTTCTGACAAGCAATCAATGGGGAAGCCAGATTCATTTAACAACTGTGTTACTAACTTAAGAATTGCAGTGATTCACTTAACAAATGTGGCAAGAAAAGCTGTAAAATGGGGCAAAACTCACTTAACAAATTTCTCACTTAGCAACATAAATTTTGGGCTTAATTGTGGTTGTAAGTCACGGATTACCTGTAATATATGATGGATTTTATGACTTAAAACTTTATTATGTAACAATGGCAATAGATACTCTTTGTAAATGTATTGAGCGTAAAGCTCCATAAAATTATGTTATGAAAATTACATAATCCAAATGATGTTCATAATGTAGCCATGTGTTATCTCACTGAGGACAATCCCCTACTTGAAGGACTGTAGTTATAGGTTAAAGAACTATACAAAGGGAGCATCCTAAACCTTTTGCCATTACACCTCTCCTTAGTGTAATCTTAATGTATACACCTACTCTAAAAATGAACACAAATGAACAATGAAAACAATACAATGAAACTTTGGTAAAGGGTTAGGGTGAATTATAATACAGTATATAGTATAATATAATTAGTGAATTATATTTCTTTACAAATTATCAGAATTATTTCTAAGCTTACTGCATAAATAGCAGTATGTGCTAATTTCATACAACACTATGCTTGCTTTTTTCCCGGGTTTTTTTGGGGGGGGGACGACATGATTAATAGACAACTATAAATGTTACCATTTTACCTATTCTACCATGTATATGATGTAACAATATAAAAAGAGTCCAGCTGGATTAAGCCATAAATTATTCTAAGACTGTGCACACCCAGGAGCCTGTTGGATTATTTGGGAAGCTCACAAGCCTGGAATGAGGACAAATAGCCTCTTCAACTCTTGGTTCCCAGTATGTTGCCTTTGATCAGGTGGTAGTAAACAACCCTCAATATTAGTAGCCATTTAAAGCTTGATTCAGCATGAGCCAGCCCAGTCCTCTTTTAAAGCTATCCTGATAGTCTGCCATAATCACAATTGCTGGCAGTGAATTCCACAGTTAAACCATGCCATGTGTGGAAAACAAAGTCCCTTTTGTCAGTCCGGAATATCCCAGAATTTATTTTAATAGATAATCTTGAGTTCTGAGATTGTGGCAGAGAGAAAAAAAACTTCTCTCTGTCCACATTAATTATGCCATAGATGATTTTATATATCTCATGTTTCCTGCACCATGAAGCTTCACTCCAAGATTTGTCTCTTCTCTCAGGTGTTTTGCCCTCCTAATAATTTTATTGCCTCCCATTTTCAAGTCCTAGAGCAGCATTTCTCAACCTCAACAACTTTAAGATGTATGGGCTTTAACTCCCAACAATCCTCAGCCAACACACTGGCTGGAGAATTCTGGGAACTGAAGTCCACACATTTTTGCTGAGGTTGATAAATATTGCTCTAGAATAAGGATTCTTAACCATTTTGTGCCATGGACCCTTTTGATAGAGTGATGAAACTTGCCGATTCTTTCTCAAAAATATATATTTAAATGCATTACATAAAATATATAGAGATTGTATTATAAAGGAAACCAACTATGTTCTAATACAGTTACCAAAATAATATAGTAAATAATATGATTTATTACTCCATTAAAAGAATAACAAGATAATATTCCTTTTTAGGGTATAACAGTTTTAGATAGATAGTAAAATTTACTAAAAGTTTCAAAGTCCAAATGCCACAATTACTTTGTTGTCCACTACATATATTACTGACTGAAAATATAAATTTCAGTTAAAGGTTAGTAAAATTGAAATTGTTCTTTTTTCCATTCCAAGTTTATGGACGCTCTGAAATCAAGAACCCCTGTTCTAGAATATATATATTTAAAATATAGTGACTATAGGATGGTACATTATACTTCATATTGCTATAGATTTCTGTTATTTATTTATTTATTTATTTATTTATTTATTTATTTATTTATTTATTTATATCCTGCCTTTATTATGCCATTATTATGTCAGCAATTCTATTTTCAGCTCTTCTCCTAATAATTCCAAGTAAAGAATTGTCTTTTTTAAATAGCAACTGCACCTTGAGTTGACATTTTGGTCAATTTGTCCACTCTGACTTCAAAAATCCTTGCCTGGTTAGGCACAGATGATGTTTGGAATTGTTCTGCTAACATATAGCCTTTAGAATTCTATATCATACATTTGCCATTTTGAAGCCCATTTACCCAGGAACCTGTTTTTGCATATTTAGACTGTGTAGGAATTGTCCATTTTTATTTCTATTTTCTGTTTCCTGGTTTTTAATCAGTTGCCATGGCACTTCTCACCACAAAATTGAGCAAAACATTCAGTGCAGTGCTTTTTTTGACAGAGAGAAAAGAGCTAGCTAAAAGCTATAAGATTTGTGATCTCAAGGGAAAAGGGGGGGGCAGTGAAAATTATAATCCAATTTAGAGAAAACAATAAGAAAATCATGTTTTCAAAAATGCTTGGATGTAATATGTCCAGAAGTTTATTTGAATGAGTGAGTGACTGATCACAATTGCATGCTACAGTAGTATTCAGGAATACATTGTGGCAATAAGACCAGTCAAGCATGTTACTTCTCCACACTTACTGTGTCTGCAGACTTACATCCAGCTACTTGATCCAGATTTTGGAAAGCTACTAACCAATCTTCAACATGTATACAAACACACACACACACACATTTTTAATAAAGGAAAGGTGATGAAGCTTCAACCTCAATCAATCAATCAATCAATCAGAATAGAGCTGGAAGAAACCTTGGAGGTCTTCTAGTCCACCCTCCTGCTCAAGCAGGAGGCCCTATAGCATTTCAGACAGATGGGATGGCTGTCCAGTCTTTTCTTAAAAACTCCAGTGATGAAGCACCCACAACTTCTCAAGGCAAACTGTTCCACCAGTTAAATTGTCCTCACTGATAGGAAGTTTCTCCTTAATTCCAGGTTGCTTCTCTCCTTTATTAGTTTCCATCCGTTGTTTCTTGTCTTGCTTCTGGTGCTTTGGAGAATAGCTTGACTCCCTCTTCTTTGTGGCAGCCCCTCAAATACTGGAATACTACTACCATGTCACCCCTAGTTCTTCTATTTTCTAGACTGGCCATATCCAATTCCTGCAACCATTCTTCATATGTTTTAGTCCCTAGGTCCTTAATCATCTTAGTTGCTGTCCTTTGCACTTTTTCCAAAGTCTCAACATTTTTTTTTTGCAACCAAAACTGGATGCAGTATTCCAGGTGAGGTCTTACTAAGGCTTTATAAAGCGGTACTAATACTTGTGTGATTTTGATTCTATGCCTCTGTTTATTTAACCAAGGATAGTGTTAGCTTTTTTGGCTGCTGTCGTACTCCTGACTCATGTTTAAGTGATCTTCCACTAGAACTTCAAGGTCCTTCTTACAGTTACTGCTTTTGAGCCAAGTTTCACCTAATCTGTACTTGTACCTTTGGTTTTTCTTGTCTAGGTATAAAACCTTGCTTTTCTCCACATTAAATTTCATTTTGATGGATAGTGCCCATTGTTCAAGTCTGTCAAGATCTTTTTGGATCCTAAGCTCGTCATCTGGAGTGTTGGCTATTCCTGCCAGCTTAGTGTTATCTGCAAATTTGATGAATTTCCTTCTATTCCTTCATCTAAGTCATTTATGAAAATATTGAAGAGTACTGGGCCTAAGATGCAATCTTATCATACCCCATGCTTACTTCCCTGTATGTAGATGTAGTACCATAAGGATTATTCGTTGAGTAGGGTTTATCAGCCAGTTACAAACCCATCTGTTGCTGCCAACCCACACTTTTCTAGTTTACCAAGAAGTAGGTTGTGATCTAGTTTGTCGAATGCCTTGCTGAAATCTAAGTATACAATGTCTACAGCATTCTGCTGGTCCACTAATTTAGTCACTTTGTCAAAGAATGAAATAAGATTGGTTTGGCATGATCTGTTTTTAACAAACCTGTGCTGGCTACTAGGTATAACTTTATTTGTTTCTAGATGTTCACAGATCTGTTTTTACATTATTTTTTCCAGTATCTTCCCAGGTATTGATGTTAGGCTGATAAGTCTGTAGTTTTCTGGGTCTGTTTGGTTTTGTTGTTGTTGTTGTTGTTGTTGTTGTTTTGAAGATAGGCACCACATCAGCCCTTTTTCAATCTTCTGGTAGTTCCCCAGTACGCCAGGATTTTTTTAAAGATATGGTAGAATGGTTCTGAAATAACATCTGCCAGCTCCTTTAGAAATCTGGGATTTAATCTATCAGGTCCCAGTGATTTATATTCATCAAGATCAAACATGTGTTCTTTTATCATTTGTCTTTTACAGTTATGTTTTTGGTAGGTTGGGCTACAGTTTCTTTTTGTATGAAGACTGGTGCAAAGAATGAGTTAAGCAGTTCCGCTTTCTCTCTACTGCCTGTTATCCCTTTGCCATCTTCTCTCTTTAGTGGACCAAATGTTTCCTTGACTTTTTTTCTTGTTATTTATATGTTGGAAGAAACTTTTTTTTATTATCTTTGACTTTTGTTGTCTTTGTTTATTCTGAGCCTTTGCTTTCCTGATTTTATCTTTGCATATTTGTCTATCTGCTGATATTCCACCTTAGTTATGTGTCCCTCTTTTCATTTTATTTTATTTTATTTCAGTTTATAGCAGAAACAAATTTTATGGACCCTCTTTAGTCAGCCAGGATTTAGGTGTAGTGGATTATTTTTCTTAGAACCTGGAAAAGAATGTTTCCCTGACCCTATTAGACCTCTCATACAAAACAAGTCCATACAATACAAATCCTTCTGGACCTCCTGTGTGGGTTGAGGATTGCTAAGTCTGCAATTCTATTCAGAACCAACATTTTATTGGTGAAGAATGTTAGTTCAATGTAAGGTGCTATAGAGCTCAGATCTCTCTGCCATGATATTTAATACTTACGTGAAATTGTTGGAGGAAATGATCTGCCACTTTGAAGTGAAGTATCATTAATATACTCAGTTATATAGCACCACTCCAGGCTGCACCATAAATACCATCAACATTTTGTCCTGATGTTTAGTGGCTGTGAGGGTGGATCAAAAGAAGATAAGATTAGCTCCTGAAAGATTTATTGTTTATTTATTGAATTTTATTTGGTTTTAGATGGGGGCATATTTCCCTAAGAGAGCAATTACACAATTTAAGAACATCAGTAGGAGATATTTTCCAACTTTGGTTGGTGTACCTGTTAGACTCTTTTATGAACTAGGAAGTTCTAAGTTAACCCCACTGATTTATCATTATCTCATCATTTAATTATATAATGCACTCCACACAGAGCTGCACTTGACGGTAGCTCCAAAGCAACAGCGGACCCAAAACATGACAGCCCCTTTTCTAAATGGGAGAGAAGAAATTTAACAACGTGAAACCAATATTACAGATGCTGTACTCGTTATTTGCTTGTTTCTGCTTCCAATTCAAAGTGCTGGTTGTGGCTTTCATATACATGGCTCAGCCTCTTTGGCACTTATGAGTTCATTTTTTTCCAGCAAGATTTGTGCTTTAAGGGAGTATGTTTCACATGACATGAAGAGTTAAGAGCCCAACTTTTTCAGTGTTTGCTCCCAACTCTGGAACCCTTTGCCTCCTGAGATCTGGGCTGCCCCACATTCTTTGCCTTTACATTGCGGAGCATTTTGGTGCTGATGATGGAAGGGTTGCCTTCACATGGTTTTCTTTTCTGTTGTAATTATTGTAAACTGCCTTGAATCCTCTGAAGTAGCAGTATATAAAAACTTGTATAATCTGCTCCAATGTAATTTGTATTTCTGTCATGAAGTCTGCTGGCTATTCCATATATTATAAAATGCAAAGAGGAAAATACTTCCACATAAAATAAAAATATGTGTATATTGTTGATATAATATTTATACATGTTGTTTTTTCATTCTACAAAAATATTAACTGGGGGCTTATAAAGAACCAAGGTTTTTCTGAGTAATTGATAAGCTAAACACCTCACTAAATCAGGGCCTTTTTTAAACAGAAAACTGTACAGCTGGGTGATGTCAGAGGAATAAGATACATCAGCCAGAGCCACCAGAAAATCAATGAATGTTTCTTGCAAATAAACAATTCTTTATCCTGCGGTTACTGTTTTCCACATTTCTCCCCAAAGGTATCTTTCCATAGTACTCTTTTTTGAGGAACAAAACTATAATATCCAATCCATCCACCGACAGAAGTCCCTTTGTTATTTCTATATGCTTTTGATTTTATTTACTTTATTGCTCAAATACTTCACTGTGGTTGTAACCTCATTTAACAAAAATAATATATTTAGAGACTCCTGGAAACATATAATCTTTTTTTTTATATCCATTAGCACAGCATATAACTTCTAGCATTATGCGAACACAGTACTTTTGATGAGATCTCCCACTGATTAAATACAGTACATCCTGGATGTCCATTTTGTATTTCTGCAGTACAGTTTCATATCTTCCCTGGAACAAAGCTGCACATTATGAAACCGTTTCTGCAACTACATTGACTTTCATAACTGCAGGATCACAGTAGGCCATTTTGTCTCTTATTTTCTTTGCAATAGAGAAAAAAAGAAAATACTGGATTCACATCTCCAACTTCCATTATTAGGATGTGTCATCTGAGATTTAAATGCATGATTCTGGAGCACTTTTTGCTTATTGGGGGGGCACGTTTTATTAATAAAATAACCATCAAACAACTATGCCATAATTGTGAGAAAAAGCAAGATCAAAACAAGAGCTGCTTAGCAGCTCATCCATATCCCTTCAAACTCCTTTTTCATGTTTAATAATAATAATAATAATAATAATAATAATAATAATAACAACAACAACAACAACAACAATAATAATAATAATAGTAGTAGTAGTAGTAGTAGTAGTAGTAAAGTTGGAAGGAACCTTGAAGGTCATCTAGTCCAACCCCCTGCTCAGGCAGGAAACCCTATACCATTTCGGACAAATGGCTGTCCAGTCTCTTCTTAAAAACTTCCAGTGTTGGAGCATTCACCACTTCTGGAGGCAGGTTGTTCCACTGGTTAATTGTTCTCACTGTCAGGAAGTTTCTCCTTAGTTCTAGATTGCTTCTCTCTTTGATTAGTTTCCATCCGTTGCTTCTTGTCCTGCCTTCAGGGGCTTTGGAGAATAGCTTGACTCCCTCTTCTTTGTGGCAGCCCCTGAGATATTGGAACACTGCTATCATGTCCCCCCTCGTCCTTCTCTTCATTAAACTAGATATACCCAATTCCAGCAATCGTTCCTTATATGTTTTAGCCTCCAGTCCCCTAATCATCTTTGTTGCTCTACTCTGTACTCTTTCTAGAGTCTCAATATCCTTTTTACATCGTGGTGACCAAAACTGGATGCAGTATTCCAAAATGTGGCCTTACCAAGGCATTGTAAAGTGGTATTAACACTTCACGTGATCTTGATTCTATCCCTCTGTTAATGCAGCCTAGCACTGTGTTGGCTATTTTGGCAGCCGCAGCACACTGCTGGCTCATATTTAAGTGTTTGTCAACTAGGACTCTGAGATTCCTCTCACAGTTACTATTATTGGACAAGGTACAATCTATACTATACCTGTGCATTTGTTTTTTCTTGCCTAAGTGTAAAACCTTACTTTTTTCACCATTGAATTTTGTATATATAAATTGTATTAAAACTTATAAAGCAAACATAAAAACGAACACAAACTAGTATAGAATAGAGGGGGGAAAAGAAAGAAAAAGAGAGAAGAAAGACAAAAGTGCAAAAAGAAACAGAAAGAAAAAGCTTCCAATTTCTTTTGCAGCAAATATCATTATGATTACAAAGTTATCTCTTACTCTATAATTACACAAAAACTCACTTTTTTCCATTGTGTAATCTTTTTTCTAATCACAAAAGCCACAAGTTATAAGTTCACGTTTTTCCATTGCATGCAAAAATTCTATAAGGAGTTTTCAATCAGCCATAAATGTATATATTGTCTTTTCTCTAATCAAGGAAGTTAGTTGAGTATCTACAAGATCCATAACCTTCACCAGCTATTTCTCCATTGTGCATAAAGTTGAACCTTTCTAATTTTGAGCATGTAGTAATCTTGCTCCAATTATCATATATAAAAATAAGTTCCATGTTTTTTTCTAGTTGTCTTTCCATTAATTCCAAAAGAAAACTCTCTGGTTTTAATTGTACATTAGTCTTTAAAATCTTCTGAAGTAGTGTTGGCTTTTTACATGGCTCCATATATGATAAAATATACTTTCATGTTTTTCATATTTCCAGCAAAGATTTGAAGTAACTTTATACATTCTAGACAATTTCTCTGATGACAAATGCCAACCATACATCATTTTATAAAAAATTTCCTAAGGCTAAATTTCACTCCTTTTAACTACATATTTTCTCACTGATGCATTTGTATATTGTAGCAAAAACGTTTAGCTCATTTTATCATATTCTTTCACTTGTTCTTTCTGCCTCATATTTCACATATTTCAACAAACATTTACTGTATACATTTTAGCAAAAACATCTTAATCATTTGTACGTAATTTTGTTTCAAACAAAATCTTATATTGTTCAAAATTATAATACTTTTTATCCAATATAAACCTTTCTGATAATTGTACGTAAGAAAACCATTGATAAGTATATTTTTCTGTTTTCAACTCTCTTGATTTGAGAAAAGTCTAATACATCACAATAAATTAACCATTTGAGAAAAGTCTAATGCATCACAATAAATTAACCATTTATGTTTGTTTATCATTTCTGGAATAAAATGTTTCTTGGGCTGAGAGCCAAAATGTGTTTTTTGGGCACAAACTATACATTATAAATATATCAATTTATATATTTATATAAATATATTTATATTTACTCCATTCTCTAACAATGGCTGGGCTGAGATAATGCATTTTTAAAAAATCCACATTAACTTTAGTTTTATTCTGCCATAAATATCAGTGCCACTCAAATCTCAGACCATGCCCTTCTAACTGCAATAGCCCTCTATTTCTTAATATCATCCACTCTTTCATTTAAGATCAACAGCAAGCAACAAAGTGTAATTTCAAATCTGATGGACCCAATCCTCCACTTTCCTTTGCATCTTGTAATATCTTATATTTAACTAAGATTTTTTTCTCATTTTTTCTCTTGCCATACAAATATATCCTTCTGCCATTATTTAATTGGTACATCAATTGTAAAAACATGTATTTTCTGAAATAAAAATGACATTATAAGTAAAACATTCATCTTAATCATAGAAATTATTCCCAAAAGTGACAATTGTACATTATCTCATTTTAACATATCTTTTTAAACTTCATTCCATGATTTAACATAGTTATTTTGAAATAAGATGCAATCCATATTTATCATAGTAATCGCCAAGTATTTTACCTTCTTCTCAAACTTAAAGCTAATTTTATTCATCAATTCTGTATGGTCTTATATCTTCTTCTTCTTTTTTTGTTAAAATCTTTATCTTCTATTTATTGATCCTGAAACCTGCTAATGCCCCATTTATTCATTAAAGCTTCAATTCCCTTTAAAGGGTCTTCCAAAACCAAAACCAAGTCATCCACAAAAGCTCTTAACTTATATGACTCTTTTTAAAGATTTAAATCCACAATCCTCCCTTCTTATCATGGCTTTATTCAATATTTCAAGAACTAAAATAAACAGACAAAGGGGCAATGCTGTCTAGTATCTCTCAGGGTTTGGTTAAAACACCTTTAACAGTTATTTGTGCCTTCTGTGAGGTATAAATCAATTTCACCTATTAAAAAAAATTCTCTCCAAAGTTCAAATTTTCCAAAACTTTAAACAAAAAAATCCAATTGAAACTGTCAAAAAAAAATTTCTGCATCTCAAAAGATCAATATGGCTTGTTTTGCATTATGTTGTTTCAAATATTCCAAAATATCTAACACAGTTCTAACTATCTTTTAGGTAAAACCCACGAATAAATACTTGCAAATTTATATTCAGTCTTTCAGCCAAAGTCATTATAAATATAATGGCAGCTGACATTGGCTGCTGGCAACATGGGTCTCTGCAATAGCAGTGGTAGTGGGCAAGGGCCAGTGGCCCAGGAGTGGGACCCAGATTGAGCAGCGCAAGACTATGGCTGGAGCATAGTGCTCCCTATGAAAGATTTTGGAAGACCTAAAACTGAAGCCAGAGTGGTTGAATTGAAGCCATGGCCAGTGCTCAGTGGCCCTCATAAGGATACTAGGAAAGACTCTGGAGACAGTGTGGTGCCTGCGGTGTAGTGGAAGGGACAGTGGTGGCTATGCTAGAGGAGGACTAAAGGCCCTGAAGCATTTGAGAGTCTGCTTCCAGGGTGAGAGCCTGGGAGCAACTGATGTGTTGGTGCTAGGTGTTTGGTGCCCTCTACCCAGAGTGGAAGATGGTAAGAAGGTGGTTGCTTGACTGCTTCAGAAGGTCCTGGTTGAAACAGGTTATCTAGACCCCTTCCACTTTTTAGGCCCAGTTATAGGATAGAAACAGTTGTTGCATTTAATGATGTCTGATAAGAGCAAGATAGGAATAGTGCATCCATCCTTGAGATCCTTGATCTCTTGGTGGCTTTTGATACCATTGACCATGGTATTCTTTTGGGCTAGTTGTGAGGTTTGAGGCTTTGTGGCACAGTCTTCTGCTGCTTTGGCTCCTTTCTCCAAGGTCAGTCCCAATCAGTGTTGATAGAGAGTGAGAGGTCCAGTCCATGGCTGCTCCTTTGTGACATGCCACAGGGCTTGGTACTCTCTCCATTCCCTTTTAACATCTACGGTACATGAAGTCACTGGATAAGATCATCTACCACCATGGGATGAGATGCCATCAGTACATTGCCTCTTGTAGTTCCTGTAGGCTATGGGAGTCTGGATAAAAACTTATAAACATTATTTAGTAATAATATTGGTCTGTAGTTTCTTGCTAAAGTCAAATTTTGTTTCTCTTTAGGTATTAATGTTATATTAGTCTCTTTCCAAGTCTCTGGCACCTTTAGTTCCTGTAAAAAAAGAGTTCATTCTACTTTGTAGAGATTGTAAAAGTTCATCTTCAAAACAGTTGTAATACAGACTTGATAATCCATTTAGTCCAAACTACCTACTCTTTCCAGTGGCAGATGTTTGCGATGAATACTCATCAAATTTTTAGCAACAAATCCTTTTTTGCAATAGAAAATGGGAACACATTAATAATGACAGGTATCAGCAGCTGGCACATCCAAACCAGCACTGATCATTGATTAACTAGAGGTCTGGAGAGGAAAATTTAGAATTTACATTCATTAGTACCTTGGAATCTTTCCATTATACAGTATGTGAGTCTCATAATGCTAGGTTTTCTTATGGCTATGTATCACAGAGCCAGCTCTACTGTTGAGGTAAGATAAATAAAAAGGTAAGTAGCAAATGAGGAGATAGGCACTTAAAAGTGCAGAAACCACTTAAAAGAACAAGCACCGGTGCTGCTTTCATAATTATGAACAATTACTATCAGTATTTTAGAAATACTACTAACTTTTAGATTTTGCCTCTCTAAGCCGCATCACATGCAGTTAGATTGATGCTTATAAATGTTCTATTTTACTTTTAATTGACATTGTCAGTCCAAGTTTTGGGAACAGAAATTCAGACTCTTTAACTGAATGATTAGGAAGGCCAGCAAGCCCAACTGGGTTGACATGCAACATATATAAATGCCTATAATTGTCCATGGATGGAAAGGAGGCATAGGGCTATCATGTTCAGATCTAAAGTTACTAAATGGAAACCACTGAATGCCACATCAATCATTGTGATGCTATGAAGCCACCACTGCTTACTGTTATTCAAACCTCAAGAAGCTGGAACGCAGTCCAAAATAGCAGTGATTATTTGTCCTCAAAACCAGCTATGCCTATGAAACAATGTAGTCAGGAAACTGCATGCTACTAAGTGGAGAAACACATGTGAGATCTGAAGACTTCAAACCAGTTGTAATTCCAGAGATTAGGCTTGATGGGGAATGGTTCATTGATCCCCTAATCCTTCAAGAAGTAGCTGCCCACTACCCAGTTTCCTGCCAGTTACGGTAGAATCTTTCATTTGACCTGAAGTCGAATATCTTTAAAAAAATTCCCTGTAGAACAGATTTGTGTATCAAATCTCTATGCAAGGAGAAAGAAGAACTCTCAGGAATCCTTATAAGCTTTCATGTAATGACCAAGCTTTTCTTAGGCACATGAAAATTACTTCTAAAATATTGCTATGCTTGGATGTATTCCAGACATCTCTATTAACCAGTGTCAAAAAAAAAACCCACATGAATTTTGAAAGCTAAAATGGATCAGATTCTACACCATGTATGTATATCAGCAATAAACCATATGCTTGTTCTCATAGCTGTACCAAGTTTTTACTATCAGCATTTGTACACTCTAAAATGATCTTGAAAGGAATGGATTACAACTGGAGATAAGCTAGTCCATGTAATTTATTTATTACAAATCAAATGGGAGGAATTTAGAATGTCTCCTTGCTCTCTGTCTCCAGGAGTTGCTCTTTAAAAAAAAACTAATACAGGACTGGAATACAATTTTTTTTTAAATAAAAAAAACCACCCTAGCATAGGTTTATTTGATTTCTTTTCTTTCACAAATATCTTTAAAGTCTTAGGATATTTTTATAAAACAAAAGCTCCTAGAACTGACATGGGGGGTATCAAACCTAACAATCATTTATACATGCTAAATAATTAATTCAGATCTTACACCTCCTTATATCTAAAGAAATCCTGCAAAAAAGAAAAAGATAATTGAGCTGATAGAAATTGGAAATTGCACCTGAGCCAAAGAATTGAGGCCAAAGAAGTTCCATTTTTATGCTTGTGTTCTATTAGATACTGATTTTAAAGGGTGTTCCGGGATTGAGGGATGTGTTTTAAAATGCTTTTAAAATAACCAAGCAGTGTACTCTCTGCTTGTACCAGTGCAAGGGCAGGCCACCTACCATTTTGAGACGGCAGGAATGGTTGACATCATTCTCAACTTGTCCCTGGGTTACCAAGTAGGTAATATTGGTTTTGTTTTGTGCCAAAATGGTATATTTTCCCCTTCTGTTGTTTGAGCAAGGCAGTTTAGTCTCTTTATATTGTCTTATAACAAATACCTCCATTCCAATTGGATGGTGTACTCTCTGGTGGATATGCCTTTCCCTATTCCCTCCCCCCTTTCTGACATTGACAGTCATTTCATGCTGGGCTGTTGGGCTGCCTATCACAAAAATGTCACAAAACATTAGGCATTGGCAAACCTTTGGCATTGTCAGGGGACAGTGGGTGAATGGGAAATCATTAGTGGTTGATGAAATGCTGGAACTTTTGGTTTGGGGGTTTGGTTTAACGGCTTCAGCATAAGAACAGAGAAAAGCTGGCTGTTTGCTTGATGATGACTGTATGATATTGTTTTAATTGGTTAAATTGATAAAAGATCTACCAAATTTCCTCTTCTAGCCAAAAGAAAACAGTAAAACTATGATGGTTAGGGTTTTTTTTTCCTTCCCACCAAATTATGTGTACAGAATGGAAAACAATAGGCACTTGCTTTCCTGGCACTGGGGCAGAGAGTGGGGAAAAGGGAGGGAAGCCCAGTAGTCAGATCCCATGTTAACCACAGTCCAGATAGAATCCCTGCCATCACTGTAGCCAAAGAGAAGGATGTGACTGAGATTCATTTGAAAACCAGCTGGTTTACATGTGGAAGATGAGCAGTTGAAGGCTTCAGTGCTGAAAAGCCCAATTGCTATCTAAGTTTGGATGACTTCAAAAAAGCTAAGCAAGATTGGATTGGATTAGTATTCAGACACAAGACTAGGAGACTATAGTCTGGACTGGGAAGTAAAACTAAATAATATCATATAGTATTATATATTATTATAATAATACAATAAAAAGAAACCAAGGCCAACTGCCTCTGTATTTTGGCAACAGCAAAGGCATATCCATATATCTACCAGAAGCTGACCTCAGCTTGAGATTGACTTTAATAGCACTTAGACTTATAGTAATAGCACTTAGACTTATATACTGCTTCATAGTGCTTTACAGCCCTTTCTAAGCAATTTAGAGAGTTTAGAGTAAGCATATTGCTCCCAACAATCTGGGTCCTCATTTTACCGACCTTGGAAGGATGGAAGACTGAGTCAACCTTGAACTGGTCAGGATCGAAGGAATCAAACTCCTGGCAATGTGAGCAGAGTTATCCTGCAATACTACATTCTAACCACAGTGCCACCATGGCTCTTCCAGTATAGCAACTAGCACTTCCTCCAAGTGCTAGTTGCTTCCGCTGCCTGAAATCATTAGAGTTCCAAATACAATATACTGGGGACACTGTCAATTTTAAAGTTCTTTAAAGTAGAACAATGATGGGAAATGATTTACAGTGAATTCAGGGATCCTTTGTGCTCTCTGAGCTTGGTTGTTTTCTTGCAGACGTTTCATTAATCCAAACTAGGTAACATCATCAGTGCATTAATGGTGTTACCTAGTTGGATAATGAAATGTCTGCAAGTAAACAACGAAGCTCAGAGAGCACCAAGGACCAATCATTTCAACCCTGAAAGATTCTCCTTTATTGGTACAGTGAATTCAATCAAATAGTATTTTCAGGATTACTATCTGTCTGTAATCATGCAATATAAAGACATCAAGTTTTATTCATTGGTAACTTGTGATATCTTTTATTGCCAAGGTGTCCAGTGCTTGAAGGATATCTCTCTTTTGTAACCAGTTTATAGATTGCTTCTGGGATAACAAAAATCTTGTATCTGTACTAACAGTATCTGATAATATCTTCTGCTATTATCTGTAGCAATTAGTAATTAAAATAGAATTGTTTACCCTCTTTTTTTGGGGGGGGGAGGAAGATTAAGCATATAATTGCAATTAACACACAAGAACTCCAGAAACAAATGGATTGTTTGGATCTATTCAGTGTAATGTCAGAGTTAATATTGCTCCAGTTGATGATTGCCCAACTATGTTCAGCCCTGATTTTGATATATTTGGCATTGTGGAAAGAATCCAGAGAAAGAAATATTTTGGGAAATATTAAAAAGGCAGAATATATTTCCCCAAAGGAATAATGGAGAAGATCTTAAAAAAGACAAAAACCAGCCCCAGCCCCTAGACAGAAGCCAGCTTTTAGAAATGCAAATTCAATAATCCATTCAGGAAGATTGGAGCCTTCCAGCAAGAAACTGAAGAGATTAAGAAGACAAAGACACTTAAACTCTACATATCCCACCCAAACTCTAAGATAGGACATAATAGGATTAACCCACCAATACCAAAAGGGCACACTCAGACTCAGGTCAAAGTACATGATACAGGAAATACAAAGCCTCAAACAGGAACAGGAAACAACATCAAGAGCCCCAGAAGGTATAAAAGCTTACCACTCTACTCCATGTGGTCAGTCTTTTCCAGAACCATCTTTCTGTCTAGCTCTCCTCTTCAATAAACTACAACCTTCTTTCTAAAGTAGTCTCCATGTTGTTTATTCCCGGCTTGGACTGGACTCTGATGAAGAATTTTCTTTCAACAGTATGGATCTAAATCAAGGATTAGCAAAGGATTAGCAAGCCTTTAAAGTCCTGCCTGATGACTCATTTAAAAAAAAGACTGAAAACATCAGAAATCATCAGAACTCACAAAATTTTGGCAATCCTTCTCCACTATCTTGCACAATAGCAATATAATTTTCTATATGTACTGTAATATACAGTATCTTTGTTGTTTCACTTTTTTTCCTATGTTTTTCTAGGCTTTCTTCCCTTTTCTTTTTCTTCTTGATCTTTTATATTTGCATAATACTGTATATTAAATCAGTTAAAATGATTTTAAAATGGGACTGTAAATGGGACCTCAGAAGAACACTTTGAAGTTTCTGTTAGTACTAAAAATATCTTTATTGCTAGAATTTTAGATGCCCGCTCATTCTGAGTACAACTCAACCTTTAAAGTGTGAAATGGCAAAGGATCTAGCAATACAATGAATTATCTTCCCCCGTGTGAATCTCCCTGTACTTTAAGATAATTTGTTGCCCTTCTGTGTGTCATTGTTTTCAAAGTCATGAGTCAATGACATCACGTTCTGAGGCATCATGGGCACAGTTCCAGAGAAACTGAGTCTTTTGTAGTCTTTGCTCAAAACTCTTTAAGTGTCTTTGAATCTAAGTACCAGTTATTTCTTTTTTTAGTCTCTCTTTGTTACCTTTCTCCTTATTTGTGCTTTCTAGCATTCAGGAAAGTACAAAGTAGTAGAACTATCTCAATTCCATCTTAGCACCTGACAGTGTGGAGCAAGTCTTAGAAGAAGCTGAGGGGTCATTCTCAATCATCAACACAAGGTGGGCCTGATTAAACGTTTGGGTTAATGGCTTCCAATAATGAACAACTGAAACATTGCCTTTAAGCACATTTTTTAATGTTTTATAGAAATATAATAGAGTCAAGAACATAGAAAAAGATTAAACTGGAAAATTGGATAAACAAAGTGAAGGAAGAACAATAAAGATTGAGGAAGGTAAAAAAAATATGTTGGTCTACATAGCGTACTCCAAAATATATAATTATATATAAAATTATATATAAAATGGGTTTTCTTCATCCACCATATCTCATCAAAAGGTTTCCCTTAGTGCTTCGTGATTACAGAGTCACCCTGACTTGGGCATGTCATTCCAGGATCCTGTATTTTCTTCTTCACTAACCAGATTCAACATCTATCTAAAATATTACTTCACTTGTTAAAAATAAGTATGAGAGTAACAAGCTAAAATAGTCTAAATAATAACAAATAATAACAGTTATGTTAAATCAAATCTAAATCTGATATAGTTCACATTTTATATGAATTAGAGATTTGAAATATCTATGCATATTTGGAAATATGAACCACACATTTGCAGCAGTTGTTGTATTATGTCCCAATTTATCCATATTCTACTAAAACAAAGATCTCATAATATAATTAAATCAGGGGTGTCAAACTCAATTTCACTGAGGGCCGCATCAGCATTGCAGTTGCCCTCAGGGGCCCGTGTGGGTGTGGCCAGGGTGGGTGCAGCCTACTGAGTGGGCGTGGATGGAGTGGGTGTGGCCTACTGGGTGGGCGTGGCCAGCTCTACATCGTTCGCATCAATGGTGCTTGTGGGGGCCTGGGCAGGAATGGGACAGATCTGAGGATCTCTGGCAGAAGGGGGTGGGACCAGGACCACTTCCAGGTGATGATGCATTTCTTCATTCCTCACAAAGGGTGACACCTCCCCAGCATGCACCCAGGGGGCGGGGCCGACACAGCAGGGGCTGGTTCCTCGCTGTTTCCAGACAACCTTATGGAGCTAAGACTAAATGCGTTTCAGCATAGATGGCCACTACAAAATTGTACATTGGCTCCCTCCAGGCTGGCCTGGGCCAGCGCCAAGGCAGCAGGGGCCGTTCCCTCACTGTTTCCAGGATGGCTTCATGGGCCACATGAAACCACTTCGTGGGCCGCATCCGGCCCCCGGGCCTTGTGTTTGACATGTCTGACTTAAATGATCCCCAACCACAACTTTGAACAAAAAATTAATTTAATTTATTTGATTTAGGCACCATCCAATTCCAGAATCACTCCGGATGGCTCACAACGTGGCAGAGAAAATAAATTACAATACAATTAAAAAAGATAAACCAACAACAAAAACAAATAGAATAACGACAAAATAAAGAACAAAATAAAAAATCTGGCCAGCAACACAAAACCAAACATCAACAAAACCTGCAAAGGGCTCCAATCACCCTAACCAAGGGCCTGGAAAAACAGCCATGTCTTCAAGGCCCTCTGGGAGCCTTGAAGGTGGGACCCAGCCAGATCTCAAAACTCTAAAATGTTTAAGAGATTATGACAGTCAGTCAGAGTAATCTTGGAAACCTTTCCTGGACGTAGAAAATCATAATCCAGTAAAATGGGCAGCAGATGGTGCTATTGTTCAGGAGACAAACATTGCCCTTCCACCCTAAACTGGGCATCTTAAAAGCTTTTGTGAACTTATTATTTTTCCATGCTGGAATTCTTTCATAATTTCAGTAATCAGGTTTATTTGCTTTTTTTGCCGTTTTGTTATCATATGCGGTTCTGTACAATTTATGCATTGATGGAAGGAACATTGTCTGATGGGAGGAAAGATACATCAGAGTTTTGACTCAAATCAGTCACTTTACAAAAGGAAAAGATTATCACCTATTTGCATAATGTTTCCCACTGGATCTTATGTACACCCTGTTAAAATGAGATTCTAACATTTGAGACTCTTTTTTTATTTTTGGATTTTATACTAGTCTGGGGATATTGGGGAGTCACTGAATTTTATTAGACATTTATCTGGCTCATGAAAATATTTTATCATGTCATTTCATTGGTAATTTTCTGTTTGATGTCTTGATTAATATTGGCTTATTCTGTTTTAGAAAGGAAAAATGGTGTCTAACACATGGGCGCTTCCTCAGCTGTACTTCCAAAGCTGATGAACAAAAATATTTTTTCCTGGCTCATACATAGGTTACTTTCTAAGGGAATGTTTTTTTGTGTTGAGAAAAAATATACAATATGTTTGAAAGCACTTCCAAAAGTGATCTCTATTCATCATTTTTAGTGTTACATGTAGCAGCAAAAATTGGGGTTGGAGCAGTCTCCAGTCTCTCAACCTGATGTTACCTTCCAGTTTTAGTACTTCTTCTCCTATGTTGAGTTTCGATTACATCATAACATGAAGACCTAATTCATGCTGTAGAGATGGTGCTTATACCAACTCGCTCCAGCTGCAGGTTGGTGTGAGTGTTATCCCCATCTTTAGTGATTTCATTGTAAGTAAGGCTGGATTCAGACACATCGAGTAGATGACATAAGTAGCTAGCTTGCGCTGATCTGGTGACAGAAGTAGCTAGCTTAGGTTGATCTCAAGAAGCTCAGCAGGGTCAGATCTGGTTAATTCTTGGATGGAATCCCACCAGGAAAACTCAGAGTCTTAGGCTAGACCAGGGGTGTCAAACTCGCAACGTCATGTGATGTGTCACGACATATTGTGACTTTTTTTCCATTGCCGGCAATGGGATTGGTGCGGTTTCGCTATGATGCATCCAGCCCGCGGGCCAGCAGTTTGACACCCCTGGGCTAGACTACAGAATTTAAAAAGATGAAGATAACCATGGAACCATGCTTCCATACTCTTGCCAAGAAAGTGTGCTATCACAAGACATTAAGGTTGATTTAAGGGTGTATTTAAAAGTGGTTGGGATCATTTTTATAGCTTTGGAATTACTGTGCATTCTTCTTATAAATTAAGAAATTGTGCAGATTAGTCTAAAGCCGGTCTATACTCAGCTGCGGATATATTTATTAAATAATTTTTTTATTAAATATCCACATCATATTAAAAAGTACCAAATGCTCTGTGTTTGTGTACAAAACTTTCCCTAGCAAATGCATACTTGAACATATGTTTTAATTTAGAAATTGTATTGCAAATCTATAGAAGTATATAACTTACTGACTCATTCAGAAAATGCATAGTCCATTTAAGATCATGGACCAAATTAAATTTTTGACACCCCTTTTTTGATGGCTTATTATTAACAAGTGGGGTCATATTTGCCCTTCAATGTTAGCTACTTATAAGATATTGCCACATGTTTCTGCAGCTTGCTAGCATCATTATGGAACCACAACTAGTGAAAGACTTGGCTTGTATGGTAAACTCTATTTCCACTTTTTCATACCTATTTTTAAAACAGTAATTCAGTTTCCCTTTATCCACCCCACAAAGTTCTCAATATAAAAAGTATAAAAATGACTGGAAATCATGAAAACATTTTTAGAATAGGCTAAAACCAGCAGTAGGCTAAAATGAACACTCTATAAATAAAATAAGCAACAATAGAATCAACTACTCCTTAAAGAGGTATGTGTGCATTTGCTACCAAAACTAGATAAAAAAGTAGGATGACCTAACACTTTCTGGCACCTTCTTACAATCTTCTGCCATCTGTGCCTCTGCAAGCAACGGCTCTGAGAAATGAGTGCCAGCCAATCTTAAAAGATAGGAGGATTTACATTGGAGGGGAAATCTGTTCAGCAGGATACCAATTGAGAACAATTGTAATGTGCATATATTTTGTGAAACATTCCAGAAAAAGAATGTCAGAATGTTAATTGTTACTTGTTTTAAACTGACATTTGTGTTGGATTTCAGACGGGCATAAATTAGACCCAATTATTCCACTGAGGTGATTCCTTTGACATAAAATTTCACAGGGCGCTTGACCAAGCCCTGGTATACCGCCTCCAAGAAGTCTTTATCTTACTCATAAAATGTGAATAACAGCACACCCCACTTCACAGAAAGATGCAAAAGAGATACATGATGTAAATGTATATTGTATCCATCCAGAGCTTTAGTTTAAGCAAACATTTCCGTCAGTACTTGAAGAGAATTGGACATTCACAGGATCCTAGGGCTAGGTTTATTCACTGCACCAAGCTATTATGTGATTTGTTTTTATTTGGGCTTTGCTTGGATGAATGAATGAATAAGGCCATTTGCTTGGATGAATGAATGAATAAGGCCATTATATCTTGTTACAAAAAGCATGGCTTAAATATTGCAACTTAACATTATTTATACAGCAAGTATGTAAGTATGTCTATACTGCAGCCTGTTTTTCAACTTCTCCCATTTTTTTCCTCTTTACCCACACTTTCATCATGTTCTCCTCTTTTCTCATTTTCAGGAACAGTCTAGAATTTTTTAGTGATCTTTTTATGATAATTGAGTTTACTATATTGTTGCAAGGTGATAGTAGGTACTGTCATTCTAGTTTCAGCTACAACATCTTCACGGTCTTGCAGTGCTTCTGGCTGGACATGTCTATTATTCTAAAAAAAAGTTCATGACCAATTTATCTTCTGACGTTTCTTTCCTCAAATGTCATTGGCATATGGAAAATTGGGGGGCTACAAACTCCTAAAGAGATGATGAGTCAAGATCGTGTGAGGTACTAATACTACTCTATAAAGCCCTAGTAAGAGCACATCTAGAATACTGCAACCAGTTTTGGTCACCACACTATAAAAAAGAGGTTGAGACTCTATAAAAAGTGCAGAGAAGAATAACAAATATGATTAGGGGACTGGAGGCTAAAACATATGAAGAACTGGGAACTGGACAGGAACTGGACAGGCTAGTCTAGTGAAGAGGAGACAGGGGAGACAAGATAGCAGTGTTCCAATATTTGAGGGGCTGTCACAGAGAGGAAGGGATCAACCTATTTTCCAAAGCACCTGAATAATGAAGACAAAGAATAACGGATGGAAACGATCAAGGAGAGATTCAACCTAGAAATAAAGAGAAATTTTCTGACAGCGATAACAATTAACCAATGGAACAGATTGCTTTCAGAACTTGTGAGAGTTTCATCACTGGAAGCTTTCAAGTAGAGACTGGACTGCCATCTGTCAGAAATGTGTAGAGTCTCCTGCTTGGGCGAGGGGTTGGACTAGATGACCTACAAGGTCTCTTCCAACTCTGCTATTCTATTCTATTCTATTCTATTCTATTCTATTCTATTCTATTCGTGCAAAAATCCTGCACTTTACCCAGGGGATGTCACCAAAAATTATTTCCCGTAAATTAGAAAAACTGGAACATATAGATTTAATTTCAATATAACAATATATCAATAGTGTAAGGAATAACCTACCATTGTCCCTTGCTTTGCATGACACAGCATTTATCTCTCCAAAGCTATGTTGGACAATACTCATGCATGGCTCTAGAAGTGGAAAGGAGGGGACAATATTTTATTCCTGCCCTTTGGGGCATTTTTGGGCCAAAATATCATTAGGCCTCATGGAAAACAAAAGAAGAGATTGAACTGCTGTGTAAAAATCTAACACATCTGTCCTCTCCCCCCCCCTCCTTTCTTCTCCCCTTTTTTCCTCACTATTCTCTACCTGCCTAATTATATCCTTCAGTCTGCCGGATGACTGGATACTGTGCTGCCATATTATTATTACCAGCAGAAATGAATATAGCTACCTCATTGCCCCCAGCCACCTAGCCTTTTCAAGTCAGAAGGCTGATCTGTTAGTGCCCGGAGCCATACAAGTCACTACTTGCCACTGGCACATAAGACACACTGCTGGAATGTGATGTAACTATCAAAGCTTCCAATAATTCCAAAGAGTCAAAGAAAGCATTATTTTGCCATGTTTCCTTCATTAAGGCAGCCAGAAAACATATGCTAATGGCAAATATATATTGTCTGCTAATCTAATATGCTCAAAATTAGCATATCAATCATGAAAATTAGACGATAAAGTCTTACTTTCAAAAACCCTGCAAAAATATATTGCAAAAATAATTAAGACATAATGTCATTTGGACAGAGCTTTATAGTAAGACAATGGGCTCCATTTTTTTTAATTTAGCAAATGACAAATCATAGGCATTTATCAAAAACTATCAAGTCAATGGCATGGTGTTTTTTCATAACAAGCAACACATTCATTGACAAAATTTCATTACAATGACACTATTTCTATTAAAATGTATGATTGATGGATGCCTAAGGCAACTGAGAGACAATTTGCTCAACTGCTTCAGAAAAAATGTATTTCTATGCCAATAAAATACTGTTGTGAGTAAAAATAGATCTGAAAAAAGGAAACTATATTCATTTGTGGTTATGGACTTACATTAAACCATCACTGTAGATATGATGCAACATGACCATAGCAATTCACCTTCCAAGTCTTTTTTTCCCCTTAAAAATTATTCTTAGATGGAAATTAATTGTGAAATTATTGCCAACCTGTTTAAAAGATACTAGCAGGTTGCATATGTGTGTTTTAATTTATTTTAATTTTATAATTTAGAGGCTGAACAATTCTGCAAGACTTTGTGCAGCTTGTGGGGTTAAAACCAAGTACAATAATAAAAAAAAATTACAGATGTCCATGCAGAACAATCCATAATCAATAACATATCTTACAAGGGTTCAGCTTCCGCCTTACCTCCAGTTATCCAACAACTTTTGGAATATTATTATTAGTGTGGAAGCCATATGAATCTTTTATGGGGAAGATTTTGTTTCATTATTTACTTATATAAAGAGACACTTTCAGATTATTTTCAAAAGCAGCTTGGCTACCTTAAAAAATAATTGAGTGTACAGGATAGTTTTTTACTCAAACAAAGTAACTAGTTTTTCAAATGACTGCAATTAGGGAAAAAAGTTAGTTTCAAAGAAATTAAATATAGCTGGAATATAGGAAGAGTGCCTTATGTTCAGTGTCTCAATATGACACATTGCCTACCTCACATCCCAATAAATGATACAGCATTACAGCCTTTTTCTTTTTCTTTCTTCATACTGAATTTATTGAAAATAAATGAATCATCTGATTCACACAACACTTTATTTCATCTCATATAGCACAGAAGGAATGGCCCTAACTATGCATCAATGATAAGCTCCATATGAGTCTACCTGACCTGGTAGCTATTTTGGAGTTGTTGCTTGATCAGAGGTGATATCTGATACTAGAGTTATGAGTGACAAGATAACATGAAGTTACTTCTATCAGTCTCACTCCATATATATCCATGACAAATATTCATGTATGAACATGTGCACTGAGTAGGAATTCAACATGGGTAGCAAAAACCCTAGTTTGATTTTCCCACTTGATTACAGAGTTCATGAAGTGATTAAATTCAGTGGGACAAAGTGTATTAAATTTGAGGGGCCAGGGGCAAGACGCCTCTCCTCAGCCACTATTTTTTACTTAATCCACCACTCTTTCCTTTTACAGGTAGTCCTCCACTTACAATCACAATTGAGCCCAACATTTATGTTGCTAAGCGAAACATTTGTTAAGTGTATCCTGCCCCATTTTACAACCTTTCTCGACACAGTTGTTAAGAGAATCACTGCAGTTGTTAATTAGTAATATGGTTGTTAAGGAAGATCTGGCTTCCCCATTGACTTTGCTTGTCAGAAAGTTGATCACATGACCCCAGGACATTTATGCAATCATCATAAATATGAACCAGTTGCCAAGCGTCCAAATTTTGATCATGTGACCCTGAGGATGCTGCAATAGTTGGAAGTGTGAAAAATAACTTTTTTCAGTGTTGTTGTAACTTCGAACAATCGCTAAACAAACTGTTGTAAATCAAGAACCACCTATACTATGTTAGCAATACCATTTCCATTTTGGCCATTGCTGTCTCATTTCCCGTCTGATCTGCAAAATTGCTAGACACGCAGAAGCTGCACCCTCTTAAGTCATGCCCAGTTTTATATTCATTAAGTCACTTGGGTAGCACTTAAGGTCCAGAATCTTCATTGGCAATACATTAATAAAGGCGATTAAAAAAATGATAGAAATTTCTCATGTATATTTTAAGGAATGTCTTCTGTAAATAAGGACATAATCTTGACCTGATGGCCAGATATGAGGCATCCAACTCTTTGATGGCTTCCTGGTCCATAAGTTAGGGGCTTACAAACTGGAACAAAAATTTCTGCTGTGTTTGCAAGGTTGTGGGTTTCCATGAAATGTATTCTTGAAATACAGCCAGACAGGACAGATAATTATTGTAATATTTGTTGTTAATAATTATCTTGGTGTATTATTCATTCTTGTATTTCATAATTTACATATCCAATATTTACAGAAGTTGTTGACTTAAAGCAGACTTTCCTGTTCATTTGGAAGCACCTATTTATAACTGCTCATAGAATAAAGTAAATAATTTGAAGGTATCTGAATGATGTCCTGCTACACACTACATCATGTATTCAGAACTTAGAAGGAGATATTAGACATTAAGAAACCAACTTGTATTTTCTCTTGCACACACTTTGGAGAAACAAATTGTAAGTTATGTTGTCACACAAGGACATTGTTATAAGATTGTGGATTGTTTATTAGAAAAATTAAACAAAAAGTTAAACAAGATTATATTGGAATCCAACACTTGTCCTCAAACAACATTATTCCCTGGATGCTCTCCAAATAGGTTGAATTTCAAATCTCAGTACTGCTGCAAAATATGGGAATTTAAATCAAATATGTCTGGGGAGAAACTTAGCTAAAGCACATTTGTCTTTAAAAATACCTGAAGAAATAAATCTTCTCCTTCTACCATGTGACCTCATCATGGGGACTAATTCATTCAGCAATCCATGTAATGTGTGCATATGTCTGAAAAAATGCCCTTGCCTCTTGACTCAAGGAAAAAACACTTATCTAATTCAATAAGAAATATGACTTCATTGCTTGAAGGTGAGAGGACTGTTATATTCTTTGAGGTTAGGATGCACTGGAACATACACAGATGCATGCTTAATTTAAAACAAACTCCATGTGGAAATAGAAATGGAAGTTTCTTCTCCCTTATGCATTCACTTCTAAGCAAGCAATGTTTCCAAATGCATTTTAATATAAAGCAACAGCTGTGTTAACCTGGCACTATATAAGATAATGCATATGAGGTATAAAACTACAGTACTACTTTTAAGTTTTAATTAAGAACTGGAAATACATTTTTTTACAATGTGAGCCATAGGGCTTAACCTATAAAGGCTATGTTAATTGTGTGTTACAGAAGCTAGAAGTAAGTTTCAAGCATCATGTGAAAAGCCACTGGATTTAGCTTGCTCTCATAGTTTAAAAAAAACTGTTGAAGAGCTGTTCATATTTATTCTATTACTAGTAGAGATACTATAATTCAAAGTAAAGTATTTATCAATATAGAAATATCTATATATTAAAAAGTAACAGCAGAGAATGAATCACCCAATAGTTAAATGTTAATCAAAATTCTATGAAGTTTTTTTTTTAAGTAACATTCTGGGAGTAATTATGCTATGATATGACTAAAACCTTAGTATTTTTGATGTATTCAGTCTTTGGAGTGAGTTTGTACATGCTGCCATCTGTAGAAGCTTATACATTACTAATTTATAATGATAGTTTTTGACATTGTATTGGCTAGCTTTAGCAATACCTGCTCTTCCAGATCCATGTTTTTTTGTAGAGATAATCTGATTATTCATTTTGTGAGGACAAAAGGAAAAATAACAAGGAAAGTGACAGAGGACATCTGGTCAGATCTGAGAGACCAGCAACAGGTTTTTTTTTTCCTGGCCTGGGTGTGTGGGTATATGTGGGAAATATAACAAATTCTCTCTTATTGCTATAAATAAAAGGGAATTAATTTGTACCTGGCCCATGAGTGTATCTATCTCTATCTAGTTTATGGTTGTAGCTAAGAGAGGGTAGATTCTACAGAGAAAGAACCTTACTTAACATTTATCTATTATTAGATTTCCTCAGAAGTTGAGGTCACTTACAATAAACATGAAAAGACAAAACAATTTTAAAGATGTACATACAGAAGAATAAAATAACTAAACATGAAACCAACCAAATCTCTTTCCCCCCCCCCCCGCAACTTTATAAAGCTAAGATGGCAGAGAGACCAAGAGTCTTGGATAGGCCATCCTCTTATTAGTCTATCAGGGTTTGTTTGGTTTTTTTTTTTGTCTTGTATGTGGAGAAATAAGGTACAGAGGAATGTTCAGCTGTTCGTGGCCTCTTTTGACTGCGACTGGAGCAAAAACCTCTGGAGAAAATATTTATTGGAGGCATCTTGGCCTGGCTGAAGGGTGACAGGACCATGAATCTAGGGCTGCCTTGCTGATGCATGTTTTCCCCCCATTGAGCCTTCTTCTCCAGCAGGAGCTCTGTGGAAGCCTTTCACAAGTTTGTAGAGCCTTGGTGATGAATGGATTGACACTTTGTTGGTCAGCAGTCAGTGGTGGATGGCTGGATGCTTACCCAGCAGGTGGCTGCTCACATTGTCCAGTGGTGATTGAACTCTTTGCACAGAACTGGCAAGGATGGAAGAGCCAGTTGCATGCTTGTGATGTTTATGAATTCAGGTCTTTGGACTGTAGGATTGTCAGCTCCCCCCCCCAGGTAAATCAGACTGGGAAAAGAATTATGAACTAATTCTACTTTATTGTATGGCTATATTTACAGAATCTTGCAAGCCTGAAAGGCACAAACGTCCTGTGGCCACCTTTAATTGTTTTATCCACTAGGGCAGATCATTCTTAAGTTTCTTTCTCTGACCATCAAGCCACTGGGGGGGGGGCATTCCTCTCCTGTTTGATTGTCCCTAGGCAGTATGTCTTCCCATCTTTCTCCAAGGTCATTTACATATTCCATTGCATCAGCAATGTAGTGCCCTGTCAGAACTATGATTACTAGGATCTTATGCTGGGCTCTAAAAAACATGTAGGCAGTGGCTAAGTGGAAGGGATTGGTGGCAGAGTGGCAGGCTGCTGTGGTCCCTCGCCTGCACTACCTTTTTTTCCCCATTTCAGTTTCAAGGATGACAGCACAATAAGCATGAGACTGATTACGTGCTGTGCAGCCCTCTTTTCCAGGATAGGTATAAATGAAACTGAACTGTTTCATCCCCAATGTACATTTTTCCATTGAGGCACTGACTTTCTTCCCTTGATGAAAGCTGGGGAGAGGGATTGGGGGGTTGGATGGGTATTGAGAGGGAGCCCTGACCAGTCCAGTGAGAACAGCTGGAGGTAGATGGGTGGTTGTGTTATTGAGGGAGGAGGAAGAGGTGGTCACTAGATCTTCAATGGTGCTGAGAGCTAAGGCTAAAGTGCTTCAGGGGATTCAACTTCCTCTCCCTGGTATGAATGATATGGAGGATGGTAGAAGACCACCCCAGCCTCAGGAGCTGGGAGGACTCTACTGGAAGATGTAGATGCTTTGGGAAGGTTCAGGTTGAAGTATTAACATGGTGATGGGCTGGGATAGGTATAGGGGGACGAGACAGTTGTCTTGAAGAACCTGAGACTGTTGTCTTATACTAACTTTGCAATCCAGCTCCTTGAATTTTATCCCAATATTTGATCAGCAGACCTGCAGAGGTCCTGGCTGCTGCTACTGAATGCCAGATCAGCCTGAGTAAGGCCTCTCCCATTTTATTTAATCCCAGATGAGATGGCCAACCATACACATATTACCAAGATCTGACTGGGTATGGAAGGTGAGGTTGGTCCTTTCCAAAAAGTTTATGTGTGATGGTCGGCATAGAAATATAATACATAAATAAACAGCCCTAACACTGCAATGTACATACTTGGACCAATCTTTAGACACAAAAAGCATGGCATTTACATTATTACATCATTGTATATGAATTATTTTAGCATCACTGTGGTTGCTATAGACCTGATATCTATAATCTTCAATATAGCATTGGGATCTTTGATGAATAGAGGTTTTCATTGGAAGTGTAACTGAGTCTCCAGAACTTTTAAACACTAATCATTGCTTAGATTAGGTTCCTAACCTCAGGAACACTCATATGAATACAAAAATGTTTTCTTTCCAATGGGGTCAAAGGCTCAAGACTGAAGTTAATCTACAGAAGAGGTTTCATAATGGAGAGAGAAAGGGTGAATCTCTTGAGCAGCTAAAGGATCATTTTGAAAAGAAAGCAAACAACTTTCAGAGTCAAGAAAGTTTTACCCTGTGGAGAAGCTGAATTTTCTCTCTGGTCTTTCAAGATGAAAATGCTTTTGCAGTCCTAAGGAATCACCTTTTGTTGGACAAAGAAAGACGCGTGGAAGTAGGGCAGGAGTAAAGAGATGGTGCAAACAATAGAGCAGATAAATCTGACAGTGAATGATTTGATTCTTATGCATTTATGGGACTTGGATCAACTTGGAAAAAACATCTCAGATTTATTGCAGAAAAGTTCCACAGTCTCCAAAGAAGACTCCAAAGTATATGTTGTCAGAAAGGTGTGCAACAAGCAATTAAAGAATGGAGGGAGTCTAACTTTGCAGTTAAATCCATATGAGAAATTGCAAGACAATTTAAAAGGAAAACACAGCTATATGTCAGTTCTTTGAAAATAGTCCAGGCAAGAAGCACCAATCATGAGTACTAACATTACTTTTATTGCAATGTTATAGTAACAAAATCTTGCAAGTCTGAAAAAGTACTTGTCCCTTTTCTTACTTTTACTCTCCAGCAAAAGCTTTCTTCACCCCTTCTCCTCCTTCCATTTATCAAACCATTGTGGAGGCTATGGCTCCTCTTCCTGTCTCCCAAGGTCATTCCCACATACCATTACAATATACAATTAGAAAGGCTGACTGTTTTGATTCTAAATTCATTGCCTATGAGTTATCACACTGTGTTGCATGTAATAGAAATGAAGGAAGCTATTAATTGTACAATGAACCTTTTCCAACACTTTGATCTTCTTGAAGGCTAGGAGAAAAGAAAGGAAATGTTTCCTTGGCAATGGCTTGGGTCATTTGCAAATCAAATGTCCTAGATGAGAAAAACAAGAAGAACCTTTTAGACTACATTTCAAATATAAAATCTGACTTTGTCTCAGAATAAGAAAAAGAGATAAAGCTCTCAAAGCTAACATTCATGGGCAATCAGATGGCGTCATGAGTGACCTCCAACTTTATCAAAGAACAGTAGAGATTTATTGATCTGGACAATGAATGTGTTGTGGTAAATATAATTCCCCAAGAAAGTAACAATTGAGGAGGGGCCAAATAATGCTGTCATTAGTTCAAAATGAACAGGTTACAGTGAGCTATGTCTGTTGCATCCCAACAAAGAGCAGGACTCAAAGGATTACATAGCAATTATGGGGAATGTTTTCATAAAACAATCTGAGCAAGCCACTAATAGGGGGCCTTAGCTACAAAGGAATTGCTTGACAACTGTCAAGGAAACATAATAACATAATAACCACAAAAGGAAATTGTTATAGAAAAATTTATTAAAAAACAACAACACTCAATAGCACCTTCGATATATACATGGAGCCAAGATTCTCACTGTTATTCTAACAGACTGATCTTGTATTTATAGCAGGAATAGATAAGGAGTCATTGTATCATAAATCCTTGAATCTTTGAGGTGTGATCTCTACATTCAATTAGTCATTACCAGGCGCTGATAGGAACAATAATAAATTCCAGTCCTAAAGAGGTTATATGAGAGATATTAGAAAGGGCATCTATAAACTTAAAGAGATACATGACAGTACAATACTTATAAAAGCAAAAATAAGTATGGCTATAAAATTGATTCACCCTGAGATCTTATTCTAACTCACCGCATTTATAAATCTAACATTTCACTTGGCAAATGGATAGAAGATTATCTCAGCTGGAAGAGGTTCTGTGAGATTCTACTGAGTCTTAGGTAAGAGTTACCTAAATTAACAATTAAGGATCTCTTATATCTGAAATCAAGGCTGCTCTCAATAAAATGTATCATTCAGAAGAGATATGAAATAAAACTTAAAAACTAAAACTAGAGAATTTCTTATGAAAGGCACCAACAAAGAACTGCAATCAAAATAATTGTTTAAATTTGTAGCACAGGAGAATGGGGCACAAAGACTCAAATGCCATTTGTGAATTGGACATTTCAGCCAAACAACTGTAAACTAATATTGCTTCGCTTATTACAAAAAGAAAAAACACATCAGAACAATAAATATGGAAATAAAAGAAAGGAACAACTAGACCAGTGTACAGTGATATCTGTATTCCGATGCCTGTCATTATATCAAATGGGAACAAATAAATATTAACATTCATAGATAATTGTTATTGATATACATTTTGCTACTTGGTGAAAAGATTAAAGTACTGGAGAAATTTAAAGACTAGGTAGATTTAGTAAGGAATTTTAAAAAATACCTAAGAGCAGTATACAAACAATAGAGTTCAATAAATATCAGCAAAACTCAAAAGTATATGAAAGAACAAGAGACTAAACATGACACTATAGTGGCCTACACTCTGGAACAGAATGATGTGACAGAAAGGAAATGTTGTTCCCTGAATTGATGAGAGATTGCTGCAAGATATAGGACTAGTAGATACTGTAAATAGAGAGAAGAAGCAGGCAACAACTAATGTATTATTTTACATATTACAATATTTTGATATTGTATATTAAAACAGATTTCCAGCAAAAGTCACAGAATCAATGCTACACAAGCTACCACACAGAAGGAAGCTCAGCTTGGGGCATATCAAAGTATTTGGGTTTTATATGTTTGCATATGTGCTAAAATGAAAGAGAAACAAGCTGAACTGAGGTGTAAGAAAGAAGTGATGATTGAACATCTACAATGCTGCAAGCAAGAGAGACATGATCCGAGATACTGCCACACAAATCATTAAGATACACAACATTGCTTATTTTGATGAAAGAGAAAAAGAATAAGCATAAAGTTACAGCACCTGGAATCCTATCAAGGAAGCTAAGTGCAACAATCAAGGTAGGCTGATTTGAAGTTAAGAGGCTGTGCAGATATTAGATACTGTACTCCATACTTAGAATTCAGATTGCTAGTTAACCCAAAGTGGTATGTATAATTTCAGTTACGGCATTATAATAGTTATAAAACCTGCTTTGCATTCAATGGGAGCGTTCATACTCATGCACAAATGGTTTCTCTCCAACATCTTTTGCTTGTTGCTTCCTGGACTGGTAAGAGACTACTGTACACACTTTGTGTAGTCACTTTCTTGGTAATGAAACTCTGGCGAAGAAGATTGATTTTTTTTCAAATAAATATATAAATATAGAACAAATATCTGACTTATCACCTAAAATAAATTAAGCACCGTTCCTATCTTTTCCTTTTAGTTATCAATATTTTCTAGAGAATTCTGACCATTGACAGGACTTAGTTCTTCTGTAGATCTATTACAGTGAAATAAATACAGTTAGTCCTCAACTTACAACAGTTTACAACCACATTCAAAGTTACAACTGCATTGAAAATGTTACTTAGGATGGTTTCCCACACTTATGAACATTGCAGCATCCCCATGATCATGTGATCAAAAATTCAGCCACTTGGCAACTGGATCATATTTATGATGGTTGCAGTGTCCTGGGGTCATGTGATCACCATTTGCAACCTACTAACTTAATAATAGCAGTGATTCACTTAACAATTGTGGCAGGAAAGGTCGTAAATAGGGCAAATAAGGCTAAACTCACTTAACAACTGTTTCACTTAGCAACAGAAATTTTGGGCTCAATTATGGTCAAGGGCTACCTGTAAGCAAATGCTTCCCAACTGGACATTGTTTCTAAGCCTCACTTGGGAGGTGGCTGACTTTCCTTTAACAAAAACATGAACATGAAAAGGCACACTGTAGCTGCATTCTTTAATGAAATCCTACATTGCTAATATAGCTTGAGTGGAGAGTTAAACAGATGCCTGAACTTTCTACGATTTTCACTGGGATCAGTAGAAAGATGTTTGATGGGCCATGCCATGTGTTTTCCATCATCTATACTAATCAGTATTCTCTGCTACCCCATGATACCATAGAAATAATTCTATGCCAAGTGAAAGAATACCCAGAAAAATGCATGCTTTTAGGGAATTATGGGAGTTGCAGTCCAACAGCTTTAGTTATAGGGCATCAGGAGGTAGAAAGCCAATTATAAAAACTAGATCAGAGAGGCAATTTGGCATGATGCAATGTAGAGAAAAATCTTTAAGGTACGCTATTGTTCTTTTAAAAATAGCACTTGAAGTAAATATATGGCAGGTTCCTTAACAATAGTTTGCTGCTTGATATACAAGCATGCCCTGTTGCTGTACATCTGGAGGCCTTGACTTGCAAAAGCTTGCAAAGTCAATTACAAACTGAAATTTTGAAATATATTCACTTGATTTTGTTTCTTCTTTTTATTTACCTGCAGGTATCTCAGTGTATGTTATGCTACAACCTGATTAGGTTCTTCAATTTTTGTATTAAATCACTTTCAACTCAATTTGCTTTTATATTCTACCTCCAGCTTCTGAAAATAATGGCTAAAGAGAAATACCCCATTCTCTTTATTTTTAATATTCTTGCATATTATTTCTAGCTTTTATGTAGCTACTCAGATGCAGATATGGACTTTAAAAAAAAAAAAAGCCCTTCCTTGCATAATTTTTCTACGCGGCTTTTAACTTTTGTCTTTTTCCTCACAAAGGAATTTGAAAAGCAGACAGTCTCCTCCACTGAAGCCTTTTAGTCGGTATTTTGTTTTCAATGGCTTTTTTTTTCTTCTTCAAACCATTTTCCGTTTGCAGCTTGCAGCATCTTTATCCTCTGCTCTTCACAGAATCTCTTCATGATATCTCTGGAGGTTTTTTTGCCCAATTTTTCAGAAAAAAGGATTGATACACATTCCTTTGCTGAACAGTCAGTGGAAGAGCGATGAAGGTCTTAAAGGGTTTGATGCCCAGAGCCAGGCTTCTGATATCCCCAAAGAATGCTGGGAGGTGATGCAGCATGGACTAAGTTCAGAAAGAACTTCTGAGGTAATCTTTTTTAAAATGCCACAGAAAGAACAAAAATGGTTTATTCTCTCTCACAAACAGATCTTCTAGTCTTAGGCTAGGATTATAAACAATCAACTTGATACTCCTTTAAAGTAAATTGCTGAACCTATACTAATCTTTCATGATCTCCTTTTTTGCCTCTTTGGTTCTGTCAAAACTTTCAAGGATATTAAATGCAACTTCTGCTTGGCCCGCTTTTTTATACACTCACTCGTCCTGAGTTCAAGAGGTGATTCCCCAGAAATTTTCCAAAGGGGATCACTTTCAGTTCCTACAGAGTTTATTTTCCTCAAGCCTGTAGCCAAATTTTGCATCAGCAGAGAGATTTTAAGCGGAAATTCTCCCCCCCCCCAGCTCAAGTAAGAAGTTATGAACAGACAAAAATAGATTCACTTTTCCATTAAAACTGGTAACCACACAGTTCTGCAAACAGCATTACAAAGAATAACTTTAAAGAACAGTAGTTATTGAACTCAGTGCAGATGAATCCCTCAGTCCTGAGAGACTAGCTGAGAGACAGCTTGCTTGGGCTCTCCCTCCTTCTCTTTTTTTGCAGTCAATAGAGCTCCTTAATGGGCTCTATCTTTTAAATGCACAGTGCGTGAGCAATTCCACACTATCACCAGCTCTCGTCTCCCCATTGGTAAGTGTCAGCCTTCCCAGATAGACCAGACAGGAAACCCAATCAGATGTGCTAACATTATTTTATTGTAAGTCTGCTTTAACAGAATCTTGCAAGTCTGGAAGTACAAATTTGTCTCCTTTAAAGCCCAAGAAGTTAGGGAGTTTGAGTCTCTCTTTTTGCCATTACGCAGCTGTGGGCTCTGTCCCCTCTTATCTGACTGTACCCTAGGCAGCACCGCTTTGCTCCTTTTCTCAAAGTCTTTCTCACAAACATTACAGATAGTCCTCGACTTACAACTGTTCATTTAGTGACTGTTCAAAGTTGCAACAGCCCTGAAAGATGTGACTTATGACCATTTTTCACACTTGCACATTTTCACACTTGTAGAATCCCCATGGTCACGTAATCAAAATTTGGATACTTGGCAACTGGCACGTATTTTAGGATGGTCGCAGTTTCCCAGGGTTCACGTGATCACCTTTTGTGACCCTAGGACAAGCAAAGTCAATGGGGAAATCCAAATTTACTTAACAACCTTGCTAGTAACAACTGCGGTGATTGACTTAACCACTGTGGCAAAAAAAAAAGGCAGAACTCACAACTGTCTCACTTTGCAATAGAAATTTGATCTTAAGTATGGTTGTACATTGACAACTACCTGTACATCACCCTGCCATTCAGACTCATCGCCTCTTCCAAGTTCCCAAGGAAACAGATTGTGACCTGTGTGACATCACTTCCCTTTTCTCCTGGTAGCTCCTGAGATAATATGAGGTAACCTGTAAGTCAGCTGCTCCTGTAGAGGTGGAATCTGTTGGTCTCTTTCCATCATGTCTTGTATGCCTGATCTGAAAAAAGATGGTTCATTTTCTACTTGATCTCTTGCTATCCCCAAAGCTCCATATACCCAACCTCATCCTGCTTGCCTTGATCAGCACCTAACTCCTGCGAGGCTGGTAATTGCTAAGAATGGAGTTGGTTAGGGTGCTGGTTGTGAAAGCAGTGCACCAATTGGGGTGCACAGATATTTGTTACTGCCTTCCATGATCTCTCCAACGTTGAGTAATTTTTCCAGTATATCAAGTGCTCATCCAATTTCCATCTGTGTTTAGAGTCTAGCACCAGTTCCCTTGTACTCTTGCCCCTATTTACTGGGGAAGAGGGACAGTTACCATCTATGAACCCATAGTCAGAAAAGAGCCCCTTTCCCAAGCAATGACCAATGGAATACAGGGTGAACTTCACTGGTGCTGGCAATTGCAAACAAAATGCTAATAGGTTGATTTGCTTAGTCCCTGGAAAAAGGACCAAAAAAAAATTAAGTCTGGTTTCTTGGAAGATCTCACAGATTTTAGAAATTTTGTAGAAGGTCACACCAAATCCTCTCCTGCAATTCTTGTCTATGTATATTTGCTGCTTTTTTTAGGTGGCTTTTGCTAATTCAAGCTGTTCCTTTAAGAGGCCTTGAGCTGCCCTTGCCTCTCATGCAGGAAATCTGCACTATGACGAATGGCACTTTGTTGTCTGGTTGTTGGTAAGATTATGTGAGTGGAATTCATTAGTTGCCTGGAATGGGGACATATCAAGGTGTGTGTTACATTGTTGTAGGCAAATTCAGCAAAAGCTATGAGATCAGTCCAATTGTCTTCTGGTAAGAAACATGTAGCATGTTAAATATTGCTGCAATATCTGCTTAACCTTCTCAAATTCTCCATTAGCCTCTGGATGTTGTGAGGAAAACAAATGAATTTTAATATTTAATCAGTAGTAGAAAGCCTTCCAAGTTTTGGAAGTGAACTGACCTCCTTGGCCTACAGTCACATGATTGACCAATCCTCTATATCTAAAGATATGATATAAAAAGAGTTGAATTGTTTCCTGGGCCATTAGGAAGCCCTTGTATGGAATAAAATGAGCCAGTTTGATAAATATATTCACTACCACCAATGTGCTAGTATATCCCCGTAGAGAGGGAATGTCAGTAATGAAATCTAGAGGAATCATGTCCCAGGACTACAAGAGGATCTCTGTCAATTGCAATAACCCACTTGGCTTACCAGGGTTTTGCTCCATGAGACACTTGACAAAAGGAAAAATAATGCTTAATATTTGTGTCATTGTGGGACCACCAAAACTGTCTGAGGGGTCTGTGTTGGGTTTTAGCTATCCCCCTATTTTCTTGTTGAGGCACAGCTGTAATACTTCCTCCCTTAGGGAAGAAACACATATAGGCATCCATTGTGCAACAGCTATGATCCCTTCACTGCAAAATGCATATTGTTAGTCTCCCTGAAGATCATCCATCCAGACCCTGGTATGCAGCTTGATGCTGCTATGCCCTAATCTGATCAAAGAGATCAAAGCTTGTCTCCCAGCTTTTTGTGTTGGTCTGATTTATGGTGCAATTCAAAGTTTCATGATTGAATTATCATTGTGGGTATATATGGCTAGGAGACCTTATGCTCTGGCTTACGTGAGAGGGTGTCTGGAACCTTATCCTGGGAGCCTGAGATGTATGAGATATAAAAAAATCAAACCAAGAAAAAAGTTGTGAGCATCTGATTGGGTGTTTTGCAGAACCTCTAAATTCTGGTGGTCTGTATAAATTTGTCTGGGATGGGCTCTCCTTCCAACAGGTGTTTCCATTGTTGAAGGGCATTTTTCACCACCAACAATTCTTTACTGAAAATGTCATAGTTCCTTTCTGCTGGGAGGAGCACTCTGGAGTAAAATACACAAGGCAATAAATCTGTTCCCCTTCTTTCTGAAGGGGACCTCTTCTACCTCTTCTACAGACATTTCAGGTTTCTCTTGGGTAGACCAGGAGAATCACCATACTAATTTAGTAATAATTTATTATATTTTACTTTAACAGAATCTTGCCAGTCTGAAAATACAGATCTTCTGCTGTCTCCTTACAAGTTAGGAAGGGCCCTTTTAAGTATCTCTTTCTCTGCCTGTTATGCAACTGTGGGCTGTGCTCTTCTTATTTGACTATTCCCTAGGTGTCAAGCATGAAACATCAGGTCCATATGTGATTGTTCAATTAAACTGATTTATTGCTAAAAGCCTATGCACAAGAATCTTCTCAACTAATGGTCAACATCTGGTTAGAGTTAGATAAGGATCAACAGCACCTAGAGGGGGGTTGGACTTAGTTCTCATGTGGTTACATAGGGATTCTAGGCTGATACCTCTTTTCATTCCTCACTCTTTGCCTCTTTCTCAAAGTCTTTCTCACATACTATTGGAGTAAGCCACATCTGTTTTACAAGCGTTATCAGGCTGTTTCTACTCTGGACAGCTGTTCCATTGTTTCTGAACCACCTACTTATTGGCTTATCCATACAAATCCTCAACATAAAAATCAGGATTAATTGGGTGAGGCTGATGATAGGTGGGGGTAGAGTAGAGTATTGACATTTGAGCTCCTGGTGAGGGAGCTGGTCCATCCCTGAGTAACCACACTGCAAGTGGCACAAGTGCATCTCTAAGAGCTTAGGGGGAAAACAGACAGTGTCTGTCAAAAACACTTCAAAAGATTTTTTGGCAGTTTCTGATGAGTGACATGGAATTGTCTGATTATATTAACATCTCATATTGGCCATGCATCTATAAGCCTTGAAACCTGGTGATCATAAATGAGAAGCTTTCACTGCCTCTAGTCCACCCATTTATATGGTAGCAATCCTGGCTGACACCTGAATAAGTAGAGGTTACACTGGGATTTAGCAGTAGCAACTTAATACACCACTGGGTTCTTGAGAAGCTTGTTTTAGGTAGTAAAAAAAGAAAAGAAATCCTTCTGATTTTCAAACCTTCTATATCTTCAACTGGTCTCATTGAAATCCAGGTCCTTCTTCATCTGAAACCATGTCACATCAAATGAGATCACATAACACTGCATTGCAACCGATCACATTATAACTGATTTATTTTTGTAGCTGCATTATATGTTTCTTCTTCACTTACCTAAGAACCATAGTCCCTAGGTATTTGTGTAAAAGGATATCAATGGAGAAAACTGATTTATGTCTATGTAGAGTTTTTATTCCAAGAAGACATTGTCACCTTGTAAAATAAGCTTATCCTACTAGAACTATGGAGTAAGGAGGACTCAGGTCCAGCACAATTATTCATATAGCAATAAAAGAAAATGTCTATAGCACACTCTGTTGCTCCAGCTACCTGATGTAGGTATTTTCTTTAGCTTGCATGTAAAGCTGTGCCTAATTGAAAGGAAAACAAGATCAGGAGATGCCTAGTCAAGCAGGCAAACGTATTATATCTCCTTAAATGTGCTGCTTTCCTTTTCGGCTTACACTTAAGTATTACACAAAACAAGTCTTGCACAGCCTGCTGCATTTGTCTTAAAACAATTACCCTGAAACTCTGCCTGCAATGTTACCCAAATGATAGAATTTTTACAAAATCTACCCTCTCTCCAGCCTGAATCCTCTTCGTAACATTGTAATTCACCTTCTTGAATAATCGAGAGTCGGAAATGTCCAGGAAAAGCATTGAGAAATGCCAAACACTTTTATCAAAGGAAATATTATTTTCATAGAATTAGAACATGAATCGATATGCAATATACTTATGCTTCCAATCTGGTGAGAATTCCCTCGCCCTCACAGGCATCAATTGCCCAGTTTGCCTATTGTTGGACACTAAGTTGCTGCTGGAAGCTGGAAAAGAAAATTGGATTGCTGTAGGTGTCTTTTTCCACCAAAGTTGCTGTTTGAAATTGGACCAAAAAGCAGTAGGTTAGTATTTTATGGATCAGACTTGCTGTACAGCAAATACAAATAACTTTAAGATTAGTAGTGTATTACAGAGGAGGTGAAGATGATTTGTTTACTGGAACAACACGAGGAACAATATTTTCTGCTACATCAGCAGATAAAATGGCCCACATGATAGATTGTCACTATATCTTCATAGGTACTATTGGGGTACCAAGCTGGGAAGACTGGCATAACCCATAATCATGTACTTGGTGCTTAGGTGTCACAAGCATTCTTGAGTGCTTATGATTTAGGTATAACTGCCCATTTCCTCTCCTCATAGCAATTGCAGGAAGCATTAGAGAATATGGATCTCTAGTCACACAGATTGGTTCCCAGCAAAATCTCAGTCTAGAGCAGGCATGTCAAACTCGCGATGACACGTGACATCATGCAACATATCATGACTTTTTTCCCATTGCCGGCAATGTGGTGGGCGCAGTTTCGGCGTGATGCATCCAGCCTGCGAGCCGGCAGTTTGACATACCTGGTCTAGAGTTAACCTTATGGAGAACAGCCTGGGATGTTTACGGTTGTAAACAGGATCTATGAGGTTGTCAAATCACAATCTAAAGAGAATGTCTGATTCTTTAGAAATTCCAATCAAGGGGTCAAAGTGCAGCTTTGGTCCCACAGGCATATTTCTTTCTTGTTCTCTTGACCACTGCCACCTTCATCTGTTATTGCAAGCAGATTCACAGGTTGAGGGAGGAAAAGTGGAATGTATTAGTGGAGGAATGAGCTGAAAACTCCTTTCTGTGTTTTTTCTTTTAAAACATGTCCTGCGTCCTGTTGATTCATTATTCTTTGGGGTATTGTTTGGGCTATTGTAAACAAACCTAGGAAACTGAGCTTACCAGCACAAACGTACTGTACCTGATGTTCAGCAGCTTTCACAATGCTGCAACACAAAAAAAGAGAGTGGAAATTTTTATTTGCTTATACTGTGCTAAAATCTCAATGCTTTGTTCTATAGTAAGTAGAATATTTTTTTTCCCTCTGTGTTATTTTCTGAGCTTCTAGTTAGGAGAGGTTAGCTTGTAACCAAACAATTACTTCTTTATAGCATCTCCACTCTGCTTCTTTTGTGTCCTCTGGGCCTGCACTATAATCATGAGAACCTTATAAAATCTTTTCCTAGCCCCATTAACTTGTGGAAGAGCTACAGTGTAAAACATAATTTGTAACTTTATGAACATTAAGCTATTCCAGAAACAGATAGAGCCTGGCACCCAGGAAAAAAAAAGTGTGGCGATGCTCAATGCAATTTCCATTAGAAGGAAAGGAAAGAAAATAACCTTCTTTTTCAAAATGTTTTTTTGTTTAAGGCCCTGTAGTACATTTTAAGAGGCCCAATGATTGTGTTATTCCCCTTTTCCAGGAACACTGTTTCTTAGACTGCCTGCTCCTTGGATATCCATAATTCTTAGAAGGCTTCTTGTCTTCATAATTTTCCATTGCACAAACCTGAGCTGAAAAATGGTATAGCATCTTTTTTTTTATCTTTTAACTTCAGCTCCAATGTTTTGTTTTAGCAAATGCAGGAGCCACATTGCACCCAAACAAGAAATTCCCCTGTAGCAACAGTCACAGCAGAATGACTCACCCCCATTTAATGTTTTCTGAAAAGTGACTGAAAGATATTTGGTACTGGTATCACAATAGCAACATCAAAAGCAGGAACCAGACTACATTTAACCAACCAATTTAATATAGACTAAGAAAAGGAGGGAAAAGATCATTCATGTAAGTTCCAAATGGTCCTTTAACCTGTAGCTGGATCTGAAGATACTGAAAGCCTAAAACTGACATATGAGAATGATTTGATCAAGAAAAGGGTAAACTTGACTTCTTAACTTGAGAGAAAAGGGATATCTTTAAAATCTTTGGATCTGCTGTTAAATAAAATACCTAAGTTTTTACAAAACATTTGAGAATATTTTATTATTTGCTGGAAAAAAAACAATCAATTTAGAATAACAGAGTTGGAAGGGACCTTGTAGTCCAACCTCCTGCTCAAGCCAGAGATACTATACTATTTCTGATAAGTGGCTGTCCAGTCTCTTTTTGAAAGCCTCCAGCTTCTGAAGGCAAGCTGTCCCACTGGTTGATTGTTCTCACTGTCAGAAAATTTCTCCTTATTTCCAGGTTAAATCTCTCCTTGATCAGTTTCCATCCATTGTTCCTTGTCTGGCCTTCAGGTGCTTTGGAAAATAGGTTAAATACTTTTAAGTATTTATTAAAGCTTTCAAATAAATAAGCCAGGTTTAAAACCAGCTTATATCTCTCAAAACCAAACAAATGTGGAAATAACAGAGCAGGATCATAGTCCTCATGCCCTTTTTTTATGACTGTTGGTTGTGGGAAAGGAGTGAACCTTGGTCTGCTCGTAGGCAATTCCTTGCTCTTTTAAAAAGAGCATAAACCAACATACAAACAAATAAGCACTGTGTTCTGGATGAAATGAAATTTTTCAACAATGAAATCTTTACTTTTTGATTAGCATTAGTGCAACATAATTAATTTTACAGCCTGAAGGAATGTGATGTTTCCGGTAACCCAAGTATTTTTAAAATGAGAAAGAAACAGAAGAGGTTTAAACAACAGATATATATCCACTATTGGGGCCTCTAAGCAGAGGCCAACAACTTTGCTTACATGGAAGTCAAACTGAGTCACTATTCCTTCATTTCCTGTCAGGCTATTAAAAGGTGAGACAATAGAACAAAGTGACAGCTGTGCCTCTTATGTCAACACTACTGTTAGCTGTAGTGATGTCTGCACACCGCAGTGATAGACACATTAGCAATTCTTAATAGGAAAGGTATTTTCACTTGTCGGGCATTATTATTTATTCATTCAGCTACATGTAGTGGGAAGTGCATCAGTAGCGCGAACATCCACCTCTTGAAATTAGGCCGGATTCTATAATTAGAATAAATTATGCAAAATGGAAAATTATTGTGTGCCATGCATAATTTATTCTGCTTACAAAGTTTGTTTTAAAAGAATGCATTTCTAAAGAACAACTAATATATGAAAACTGGGATAAATAGCTTGAAAGGCTATTTGCTTAGTAAGCAATGGACAAAGTAGGCTTTGCAGCAAGATGCATTTATTAATTTATTTTTGTTAAATCAATTGATATGGCTGTTCATCTCACAAATCCAAGCCAACTAAACACAAAGTAGTATCTGAAAATAGCATACATCGGTTGTGGCAGCTCAATTATTCTCCAGCCAGATCTTCAAGATTTTCTGAACAGTGAGCGGAACTAAGGCCAGCTAAACCATGGGCAGCATGATATTCCATAGAGCAAGTAGATCTATCAAAATAGATCTTCCTGGGTCCCGGCAGTTGAAAATCCCTAGTTGATAGGACTGAGAGAATGCCCTTCCTGCTCAATCTAATGGCATGGGTAGAGGCCATGGGAGTAAGGTGGTGCTCACGCCATGTAGACCTTTATAAATAATCAGCTTCTTAAAATGCACCTAGAAACTAATTGAGAGCAACCTCTTCTAGGATGAAGAAATAGCAGAAGGAAGAAACTTTAACACTCAAAGGTGTTCTATCTTGCTAGTACGGAGCTGAAATCTGTTTATTCCCATCTAGACCACAACCTCCAGAATTTGAACAGAAACTCCACCGCATTACTTAGTTGGCCAGGGACAGAGATATACAGCTGAGTGTGATCAGATTCTTGATGCACCCATATCAATGAATGATTTCACTTAGCAGCTGATCTTAAACAGGAGTGGAGAGTCAATCCCTAATGCTCCCCACATAAGAAGTGACATTGGGAGACCTCTTTCCCCCCACCCCATCAACCTGTTGAAACCAACCCTGGAGGGTGAATGAAAACCATCATAACACTGTGTTCCCATAGTTCTCATCCAGGGACCTCTGAGGCAGCAAGGCAAACACCTTCTCAACAACCTTTATGAAGAAACACATTTTCTTCATTAAAAAAAGAAAAGAAAAGGAAGGTTGGAGAAAGAGTAAAAATCACCCAAAATTGTTTCGCCTAAAGATGGTTTCTTAAGGAGGGATCAGATTACTACCTATTTAAAAGTTAGCAAAACCATCTCCTCTCTCAAGAATTCATTCACTAGCATACAGACCTAGCCAATGGCATCTCCTTGGCAGCCTTGGTCAACAGGAGGGACATGAATCTAATATCAAGGCAGCTGAACTTATGGCCCTGAGAATCCTGTTCTTTTCCTCAGGACCAATAGATCAAACTCAGCCCAGATAATCAAGCTAGGACACACTTCTATTTGTTCTATTTTGCCTTCCAGCAACACTTTTAAGTATCTCCTCTCCTCTTTACCTTGTAAGCAGCTTCATGAACAAAGAAAGATCTGGGACCCAAAGAAAGAAGATGCTGCATAGGCAAGATCTGATCCAAAGCCTCAGGTACCTCCTCATTCCAAACAGTAACTAAGGCTTTGATTGGATCCTGTGCTAAACTGAGAAGAATCCCAAGTTCCCCCTGGAATTCTGTTGGGTTTATCAGGTGCTCAAGATAGACTGATCAAATAGATCCAACCACCCTGTAGCACAGGGGTCTTCAAACTTGGCCCTTTTATGACTTGCCACAAGTCCACAAGTCATAAAAGGGCCATTCATTCATTCATTCATTTATTGGACTTATATGCCGCCCTTCTCCCCACAG